>NC_081178.1:7412253-7697253 GCF_012432095.1 Onychostoma macrolepis | reverse complement strand
GTTTGTAGAAAGCAACTTCAAGGAGTTTAATTTCAGCCTTTCCTTGAGAGAGGTTTGGCTTTCTCTGTAGTCGGGTATGTATTAGTATGGTGCCAGACATACTGTAACAAGAGATTCATATAAGGCTTTTAAATGGACCACAATAGGGATAACTTTGTATTTTTTTTTTTTTTTTTTTTTTTTTAAATCATGTATTGTGCTTTGGTACCCAAATGTTAATGAATTTAGTACCTGAAACCTTTAACACATTAACAAGATAAAAGTCTCTTCAGACCCTTGTGTGCTCTTCGGTCATTTCTGACCGGAGAATTTTACATTTTGAATTTTTAAAAATCGTAGCTTCACCAGAATGGTACGAAACTCGTTGACTTTTATGGCACTTGGTATGTGAACACACAAAAAAAATTGAGGGCATGATTCGAAAAAGTTAAATGGTCGTAAAAAAAATAGTCACACTCATGGTCTACGGTCAAAAATGACCGACCATAGGAAATGAATTGGAAACGGAAAAATTAAAAAATACAGGACATTTTTGTGTGTACAATCTACAAATCCCCAACAATGCAAAAAAACATTGCACAGCAATGAAGGGGTGAAACTCTAAAACATCTAGAGTGCAAAATCAACATCCATTCACACACACACACTTGTACACACACACCCCCCAATGAACTGGTGTGCCTGTAACACAGCAACTATGTAAAATAAAATCAATAATTCAACTACAATACAGTTAAAAAGTGGACAACAAGGAATGGGTTATACTCTAAAACATCAAGAGTGTAAAACAGATACATCCACTCACACACACTCACAGACACACACACATACACAATTATACACACTCACATGAATTGGTATGGCTATAACCATATAGCCAAAATGAGTTGAGTGAAATAAGAGGTTGAAATCAGATCAGACCCTGAAGGATTAGGCTCTGATAAAGCATTCCTCTTCATTTTGTTACATTTTATAGTTTTTTAATGTTTTGTGTAACAAAATGCTTTCTGTGTTCAGGGTTGACTGTAGTAATAATAATGCAAAAAACTATATAATAATAATAATGCAAAAAAATATAAACCTTGACAAAAAGTAGTCTTTGAGAATGCCTAAATATACATTTATATCCACAACCTAATAAAAGTAAACAATTATGTCTAAAAACAACTAGGGAATTCACAAGACTCTCTATAGAGTCCTATACAGGCAACTAGTGGTTACACCATGACATTACATGTTTTTTCTTTCTTTGCTCACACCAGGAGGTGCTAATCTGCATTCAAAAATTGGATTTTAAAGGCCTAGTGTCTATTTTCATCTGAAATACTGCATAAATTGAAAAATAATTGTAAAAAATTTGAAAAAAAAGTTTTTGTACTATTTTCAATGGGAAAAATGTATCGTAATTATTGCATAAATATTAATTAGTACCATCAAATTCTCTCAAAATACAAAATAAAAAAATAAAAAATATTATTGAACAAAAATATATTAGATTGATTTTACTGAAGACGAAAAAATTTAATTTCAGGTGTCCGGTCACTTTTGACCGTGAAGACCATGAGTGTGACTCCCAAATAAGGACTGCACAACTAAACCGCTCAGTTCATGGATTAGTTATTTCTTTATGAATATTTTGAAGCATCAAAGTGGTAATCGCATAGACTGCCAATGAAGGGACAGAAATCTCTCAAATGTCATTAAAAATATATTAATTTGTGTTCCGAAGATTAAAAAAAAATCTTACGGGTTTGGAACGACAAGAGAGTGAGTAAATAATGACAGAATTTTGGGTAAACTATCCCTTTAAATAGACCTAATCATGCTTCACGACAGCTATCCCAAATTAATAGGTTCCCGTTAAATGCCTTGATGTTTGTCCAGTGTATGTGAGTAGAATATGAATAAACCACATCCAGACAAGGAGAAAAAAATAAATGAATAATTTTCTCTTGGTAGGAGATTCCTTTTGAGAATCATTTTTCTTTTTTATACTTAGACGTGCATGTAGGAGTAGATTTTGATTTCTGATCACAAAAAGAACAAGCAATGTCTCACAGATTCTCTTTTTTCATCTTCTGCTCCATCTGGCTTGTGTCTACCTTATTAGCACCTGCCTGTTAATTGGTGATGTTCTGATAGTGTCCAGTATGAGCACAGTGGGACACAAGCCTTTGGAGGTAAAAATAGATGCACAGATTTCACCTCACGCTGGCAAACCGTAAACCAAACACCACAAAATTATCTGATGCTTAATTGGCACTACAAAATGCTGCTCTTGCTGCGCTTTTTTCTCCCATTTGGGTAATCAGGTTTTTATGTTGAAAAAAAAAAACTTAATCAGTATTCCACTACAACATCCTTAAAACAAGATTAATTTACTTGAGAAGCGTAATTGGCTAAAATAACAATATTTGATTTTAGAGAATATCTCAAATTAAGTATATTTTTTACCCCACTTTCAAATGGTTTCTTGGTTTAAGCATAAGACCAGTAATATTTACACTTAAAACATGATATTTGTATATTGAATAGAACAGAACAGGATAGAATCAGGCTCAGAATACTAATGAGTTATTCTGAGAGTCACATATGATGCTTTTTGTGCTCAAGAGTGTCAGTGTGTTGTCCTTCCATGCTGATTAGAGCCCAGTGGGGAAGATCTCTTCTGTAAATACCTTCTAACCATGAACCACCACAGCGAAACAAAAAAAAGTGGTTTCTTGAATTGATCTCACAGCTAATGATTTTTCTTTTGTCTGTGTGTTGAATGTTGTTTTCTTCAGGTTTCAGGGTGTATATGTTGGCATACATGCTACAGGACAGCTACAATTACCATGTCAGATGATTCTAATTTATTTAATTATTTATTTGATTTAATTATATCGCATATTGATCTTACTGATATAGATATCGTACCTCAAAGTGATGATGTTACTGACCATTTCCTTGTATCGTGCATGTGTGTTTTAAAGGCAACTGCAATGAAGCATCAAGAAAGACATGAGCAGGCCAGCCACCCTGAGACTGATAATTCATGGTAAGAGAACAATATGGTTTTGAGAGATTTGTGTATTCTACACTGAACAAAATTATAAACGCAACACTTTTGTTTTTGCCCCCATTTTTCATGAGCTGAACTCAAAGGTCTAAGACTTTTTCTATGTACACAAAAGACCTATTTCTCTCAAATATTGTTCACAAATCTGTCTAAATCTGTGTTAGTGAGCACTTCTCCTTTGCCGAGATAATCCATCCACCTCACAGGTGTGGCATATCAAGATGCTGATTAGACAGCATGATTATTGCACAGGTGTGCCTTAGGCTGGCCACAATAAAAGGCCACTCTAAAATGTGCAGTTTTATCACACAGCACAATGCCACAGATGTCGCAAGTTTTGAGGGAGCATGCAATTGGCATGCTGACTGCAGGAATGTCCACCAGAGCTGTTGCCCGTGAATTGAATGTTCATTTCTCTACCATAAGCCGTCTCCAAAGGCGTTTCAGAGAATTTGGCAGTACATCCAACCGGCCTCACAACCGCAGACCACGTTAAACCACACCAGCCCAGGACCTCCACATCCAGCATTTGTTCAGTGTATATGAGGTTTGCCTTTTAAAAGTGTGCTATTTCTACTTCTTGTTTTTCAGTGAAGACATTTCTGTCACTAACAAAGTGGATGGTGAGCAAAGATGGTGGTCACGTTTTGGAGCAGCACCTGGGTTTTGCAGATAGCTATGTATTCTTTGGCTGCTTGTCTTTTTTCCCCCATTATGTTTCTGCTGCCTAACGATTCTTTGTAAGGATGAATCCAGAGGACACAACATAATGCACTGCAAAACGTCCTAAGACAGGAGAAATGGTGAAGATGCACTGTTCCAGCATTGGAAGACTGTATTTTTAAGTGTTATACATGAAATGTTTTAAATAAAGAATTTGATATTTTGTAATTATTGTGTCTGTTTTAATTGAATGCCATATAAAAATTATAAAATCTAATGAAATCTATATTAAAATGAATGAATTACAGTAGTATACTGATGAATTGGATTTTATTTACAGTAATTTACTGTAAAACTGCAGTTTTCAACTGTAAATCACATACAGTTTGCTACTGTAAATCTTAATTACAGTAACTTAAGTTACTGTAAAAACCCTTTGAAATGTCTAACAGTGCATGGTACAACAGTTATACCCATTCTCTCAAAAAAGAAACTCATAAACTTGAGCGCAAATGGAGAAAAACTAACTTGGAGGTTTTTAGAATTGCGTAGAAAAACAGTATGTCCAGCTATAGACAGGCTTTAAAAGCTGCCAGGTCAGAGCATATCTGCAATACTCATAGAAAATAACCAAAACAATCCAAGGTTTTTATTTAGCACAGTGGCTAGACTAACAAATAACCAGACGCCACCCAATCTAAATATTCCCTCGCAATAGTAATGACTTTATGAATTTCTTCAGTGATAAAATAGATAACATCAGAAATACAATAACAAATGTAGATTCTATGGTGTCTAGTCCTTCAACTTCATTCATCGCACCCAAAGAAAACCCGCAGTGCTTTACAACTATACAACAGGAAGAGCTAAATAAACTTATCACTGCATCTAAACCAACAACATGTCTATTAGATCCTGTACCCACTAAATTACTGAAAGAACTGTTACCTGTAGCAGAAGAACCGCTTCTCAACATTATTAACTCATCATTATCTTTAGGTCACGTCCCAAAACCATTCAAGCTGGCGGTTATTAAGCCCCTTATTAAGAAACCACAACTAGATCCTAGTGAACTGGCAAATTACAGACCCATTTCAAATCTTCCCTTTATGTCTAAAAGTTTAGAAAAAGTTGTGTCTGCTCAATTGTGCTCCTTCTTGCAAAAAAATGATCTCTGTGAATAATTTCAGTCAGGTTTCAGGCCCCATCACAGCACAGAAACTGCACCTGTTAAAATTACAAATGACTTGCTTCTTGCGTCAGACCAAGGCTGCATCTCATTGCTAGTTTTACTTGATCTTAGTGCTGCGTTCGACACTATAGATCATGACCAACATGATCTCACAGAATTCCGTGTAATGTTCACGGACTTAACCTCCGAATCTGTGGTGGCATCACGGAATCGCCGAAAATTCCGTGATGGGCTCACAGAAAAAATTCCGTGATTGGCTCACAGAAGTGATACCAATGTAAGTCAGTGACAGGCATCAGCCGTGCTCCACGCACGGAAACCCTTAGCATCAATATGCCGACGCGATACTGGGAAATTTATCGTCATCATTTTTGTTCAGAACTGGGTAGGTTTAGAGTAGGGGTGGGGTCAGGTACTCCAGTGAAAGTATAACTGCATCGGAGTCACTCTTTTTACGTGGTCCGATGCAGCGCTGGTGTTGAACCAGTGAATCCGTGCATGGACAACGGCTGATGCCTTCTGTGAGCCCATCATGGAATTTTCGGCGATTCCGTGATGCCACCACAGATTCGGGGTTAATTAAGTCCGTGAACATTACACGGAATTCTGTGAGATCAGGTTGATCATGACATACTCATAGACAGGGCTGAGGAGTAATCTTTTAAATGAATCATTTATTTTGTTTAACGAAACCAGTGTGAATGGTTCACATTAAACTGGATAGATCTGGGGTATGTTTCCCAAAAGCATCGTTAGCGAACTGTGGTTGTTAAATTACATTGAACTATAACGACATTAATAGCGACCGTAGTTGCTTTGGGAAACGAGCCCTGTCAATTTTGACTCAGCGATCGCCTCTCCATAGAGATTATTATGAAGTAATCACTTAAAGTTTGGTCCATTCATTAAACAAATCTATTGTATAATTTGGAGAACTGTGCCAGGCTACTTTTATGATATGTTTGGATTCGTTTTGAAGCTTGGAATGCAGCATGAAACAGCACGGCATCCCCATTCATTGTATTCAAATTGAATTTATATTGATTGGTAGATTTTTGTTCATAGAAATGCCGTGGAAAACTGGTGTTGTTAAAAAATGCAAAGAGAAAACATAAAAACAAGACATTAAGT
Organism: Onychostoma macrolepis; assembly: GCF_012432095.1. Taxonomy (NCBI): domain Eukaryota; kingdom Metazoa; phylum Chordata; class Actinopteri; order Cypriniformes; family Cyprinidae; genus Onychostoma; species Onychostoma macrolepis. The sequence goes on along the minus strand of NC_081178.1, from coordinate 7,691,206 downwards.
TAATACGTTCCTTTGTGTTATATAGCTTAAGTATTTCAAAGTATTCTAAAGTATTTAGATTAAGTAACTAAACCTGAGTAATCTAACAAAATACATTACTGATTACTTTTTAAAGAATGTATTTTGTAATCTGTAGTGAAATATATTTTAAAAGTAACCTTCCCAGCCCTGCTCATAGATCGATTACAAAACAATACGGGTATTCAAGGGCAGGCTTTAAAATGGTTTAGATCTTACCTTTCAGATCGCTACCACTTTGCCTATTTAAACGGGGAGTCATCTCAGTTATCGCCAGTAAAGTATGGAGTACCACAAGGATCTGTCCTAGGTCCTCTGCTATTTTCAATGTACATGTTTCCCCTTGGTAATATTATTAGAAAATACGGGATTAGTTTCCATTGTTATGCTGATGATACTCAATTATATATCTCAACAAGACCAGATGAAACTTCTAAATTATCTAAGCTAACAGAGTGTGTTAAAAATGTAAAAGATTGGATGACCAATAATTTTTTCCTATTAAATTCAGATAAGACAGTGATATTACTTATTGGACCAAAAAACAGTACACAGAATCTCTTGGATTACAATTTGCAACTAGATGGATGTACTGTTACTTCCTCTACAGTCAAAAATCTGTGCGTTATATTAGACAGCAACTTGCCTTTTGAAAATCATATTTCCAATGTTACAGCATTTTTCCATCTTAGAAACATTGCCAAGCTACGAAACATGTTACCTGTTTCCGATGCAGAAAAGCTAATTAATGCATTCATGACCTCTAGACTGGACTATTATAATGCACTGCTAGCTGGTTGTCTTTATGAACAGTGTTCATTTTGGTTTTGAACTTTATAGATTCACTCATTTAAATCACTGTAAAAAATTGCTGTAGTTTCTACAGCAAAATTTTACAGAATTTTACTGTTTAAACATTTTACAAGATGTAGCTGTAATTCGCAATGCATTATGGGTCAAATAAGGTTTTACAGTTGTTAACTGTATATTTCCATGTCAACTGTAATTAATTTACAAGAAGCAGGTGTTATCACTGTAGCTCCTGCTTTTTACACTACTTTACTGTAGTGTGGCATTATGGGATTGCTTGCGCATCGTTCAAATCTGAAATCCAGCCGACTGGAGCAGTGCCAGAATGATTGAAGATTAGAGGCTTTATTCATAATTCCTGGTAAATTCACTTAATTTTACTTAATAAATATATCCTTTTATATTTATTTAAGTTAATGTATAAGTGGTATCATGTCACAATAGCCTGCTATCACACCTTTAGACAAGCGGCCTTGGTATGTGCAGCCTTGGTAAACTGGAAATTGCTATCATAGCATAGTTAGGCTAATGCTGCATTTTTCTCATTGTGGCAGTTTAATTTTCTTATTGAGAGCATTTAAAGTAGTGTTTACCCAACTTTTAACGTAATGCCCAGCGCGAACGATTGTCATAGTAACGTTAACTTCTATCTGTCGAAATAACTGACCAACAGCAAAATATGTGAAATTTCATTTGTTTATGTGTTCAACTGTCCCATACTGACGTGACATCTTACTATAATTAGAAAAAACATGTAAATTATAAATTGTGTCTATTGCCACTAGTAGTTGTACTCTACATTAAAGCTTGTCCGGGGCAATTTTTTGTGAAATACATCTTTACATGCCCGATTGGACAAGTTAGCCTGATTAAAACTTGAGTGAAAAAAAAAACTAGGGAAGCATCGAAACGCGAGACTGATTCTGATTTTGCTAATGTTACATTCAACAAACAAATAACCTTAACAGCACACAAACTCACGGAAGAAACATGAGGTAAATGTTCAAACTGTTGAGTTTATTTATAACACATGATATTGTTAAGTAGCATAAGTGATCTGTTGCTGATTATCACGATTGCAAATGTTACCTAGTTCAATAAACAATTAGTTAACATTAAGTTACTTACTTTTTAGACACAATATTGACTGTTGTTTTATTTCACCAACGAAAATCGTTCCAAACGAAGATCAAAAGCAAAACTCAGCGGTGTTTTTACTGAATGATTCAGCATTCTGAACGAATCGGTATGATGAATGACTCAATTGACTCACTCATTAAATTATTTGCTGCCACCTAATGGTGGTTTAGTTTCACGTTTAAAAAGTATCATTGCATTTTTACAACGTTTCTTATTTGCAATTTCAAAAATTAATGTAAAACCTTAATGTCATAACACAGTTGTAATTTTGCATTATAAATTATTTAATTTGATTGGTGGTACAGTTCTACAATGTATTGTTATAATTGAATTTATTAATCAAATGTAAAAGTTTATTTTAAAATATATGCCTTTTTGGCATATGTTCATTTTGGTCTCATTTATGTAAATGCATTTTATTTATTTTTTTAAATCACAAGATAATTTTCATTATTTCTTGTAGGTGCAAAGAATAGCAGCTGATGTGGAGAAATGTTTGATGCTTCAAGACTCTCTGAAGCTGATTATATTAGGTAACTAAACCTGAGTAATCTAACAAAATACATTACTGATTACTTTTTAAAGAATGTATTTTGTAATCTGTAGTGAAATATATTTTAAAAGTAACCTTCCCAGCCCTGCTCATAGATCGATTACAAAACAATACGGGTATTCAAGGGCAGGCTTTAAAATGGTTTAGATCTTACCTTTCAGATCGCTACCACTTTGCCTATTTAAACGGGAGTCATCTCAGTTATCGCCAGTAAAGTATGGAGTACCACAAGGATCTGTCCTAGGTCCTCTGCTATTTTCAATGTACATGTTTCCCTTGGTAATATTATTAGAAAATACGGATTAGTTTCCATTGTTATGCTGATGATACTCAATTATATATCTCAACAAGACCAGATGAAACTTCTAAATTATCTAAGCTAACAGAGTGTGTTAAAAATGTAAAAGATTGGATGACCAATAATTTTTTCCTATTAAATTCAGATAAGACAGTGATATTACTTATTGGACCAAAAAACAGTACACAGAATCTCTTGGATTACAATTTGCAACTAGATGGATGTACTGTTACTTCCTCTACAGTCAAAAATCTGTGCGTTATATTAGACAGCAACTTGCCTTTTGAAAATCATATTTCCAATGTTACAGCATTTTTCCATCTTAGAAACATTGCCAAGCTACGAAACATGTTACCTGTTTCCGATGCAGAAAAGCTAATTAATGCATTCATGACCTCTAGACTGGACTATTATAATGCACTGCTAGCTGGTTGTCTTTATGAACAGTGTTCATTTTGGTTTTGAACTTTATAGATTCACTCATTTAAATCACTGTAAAAATTGTTGTAGTTTCTACAGCAAAATTTTACAGAATTTTACTGTTTAAACATTTTACAAGATGTAGCTGTAATTCGCAATGCATTATGGGTCAAATAAGGTTTTACAGTTGTTAACTGTATATTTCCATGTCAACTGTAATTAATTTACAAGAAGCAGGTGTTATCACTGTAGCTCCTGCTTTTACACTACTTTACTGTAGTGTGGCATTATGGGATTGCTTGCGCATCGTTCAAATCTGAAATCCAGCCGACTGGAGCAGTGCCAGAACGATTGAAGATTAGAGGCTTTATTCATAATTCCTGGTAAATTCACTTAATTTTACTTAATAAATATATCCTTTTATATTTATTTAAGTTAATGTATAAGTGGTATCATGTCACAATAGCCTGCTATCACACCTTTAGACAAGCGGCCTTGGTATGTGCAGCCTTGGTAAACTGGAAATTGCTATCATAGCATAGTTAGGCTAATGCTGCATTTTTCTCATTGTGGCAGTTTAATTTTCTTATTGAGAGCATTTAAAGTAGTGTTTACCCAACTTTTAACGTAATGCCCAGCTCGAACGATTGTCATAGTAACGTTAACTTCTATCTGTCGAAATAACTGACCAACAGCAAAATATGTGAAATTTCATTTGTTTATGTGTTCAACTGTCCCATACTGACGTGACATCTTACTATAATTAGAAAAAACATGTAAATTATAAATTGTGTCTATTGCCACTAGTAGTTGTACTCTACATTAAAGCTTGTCCGGGGCAATTTTTTTGTGAAATACATCTTTACATGCCCGATTGGACAAGTTAGCCTGATTAAAACTTGAGTGAAAAAAAAACTAGGGAAGCATCGAAACGCGAGACTGATTCTGATTTTGCTAATGTTACATTCAACAAACAAATAACCTTAACAGCACACAAACTCACGGAAGAAACATGAGGTAAATGTTCAAACTGTTGAGTTTATTTATAACACATGATATTGTTAAGTAGCATAAGTGATCTGTTGCTGATTATCACGATTGCAAATGTTACGTAGTTCAATAAACAATTAGTTAACATTAAGTTACTTACTTTTTAGACACAATATTGACTGTTGTTTTATTTCACCAACGAAAATCGTTCCAAACAAAGATCAAAAGCAAAACTCAGCGGTGTTTTTACTGAATGATTCAGCATTCTGAACGAATCGGTTCAATGAATGACTCAATTGACTCACTCATTAAATTATTTGCTGCCACCTAATGGTGGTTTAGTTTCACGTTTAAAAGTATCATTGCATTTTACAACGTTTCTTATTTGTAATTTCAAAATTAATGTAAAACATTAATGTCATAACACAGTTGTAATTTTGCATTATAAATTATTTAATTTGATTGGTGGTACAGTTCTACAATGTATTGTTATAATTGAATTTATTAATCAAATGTAAAAGTTTATTTTAAAATATATGCCTTTTGGGTGTTCATTTTGGTCTCATTTATGTAAATGCATTTTATTTATTTTTAAATCACAAGATAATTTTCATTATTTCTTGTAGGTGCAAAGAATAGCAGCTGATGTGGAGAAATGTTTGATGCTTCAAGACTCTCTGAAGCTGATTATATTAGGTAATGTATTAATTCTGTTGTAAATAATTTGATAAGCTTGTATTTTAGATTACATTTTAGATTGAAATACTGTATTGTAAGTTACATTTTAGCTTATATTTATTCATTTCAGGTGCACCCAGTGGTTTTTGACTATAGGCCTCTTCGAGGGTCACATGGTTGTGAATTCATACCTCAACTTTGCGGCTGGATTTTCAGTCTTATTACAACTTCAGCCTGGTGTCCCGGGAGCAGGCGTCTTTTGCACACTTGAATTAATTTCAAAGGTAACATGTTTTACTTGAGTAATTTCATTTGTGAAAAAGCTTACTTATTTAGTTTAAGTACTGGTAAATGCTGATTGTATTGTATAAGTGGCATTTTACATTTATTTTATTGAGCTAGTTTCATTCAATACTGAACTTTATTCTAAAGCTTCTGCTTGTTTTTATGTGCAGATGTTTTGTTGGAATCACAACACTCACTGGATACAAGACGGATACATAGAGGCAAAACAAGTGGAAAGGTCTCAGAGAAGAGGGACAACCCTCATGTGTGTGCTCATCTCAGAAAGTTGATGGACTTTCAGTATGTATTTATTAAATTGTCTTTTGCAGGAATATTCTAAATTTAATATAACATAAGCTCAAACAACAGAATTTGTGGTATAATGTTGATTCCAGCATTTTATTTTAATCCTTTAACCAAAATTATACAAATTCTGTTGATTGACCTTAATTTTTTTATAGAAAGTAAATGTTCTACTCAGAATATGGCTTATTTTTTGTGATATAACAGTTATTTGTAGTTATTTTGTGATGCTATGTTATTTTTATGATAAGATTTTAACTGTTGAAAGACTGACATTTTTATTTTTACCAGTAAAAGCCTTGCAATGTCTTTCTGCCAGTTTTAATAAATATTTATTTGCAACATCTTTGACTTGGTTTTTATTCATTTGTAAATGTATTAAGATAGTTCTCATGACAATTCATTTAAATCAGTATTTTACTGTTTACTGTTAAAATTATTATTTGCAGCATTTTCATTGTTAAATTATTACAACATCATCTTGGATTTAGGGGTATTTACAGGATTTTATTGGCAACTTTTGTTGCCAGGTAAATACTGTACTTTCGTGAGATTACAAAATATTGCTGTAATATAAATTACAAGTTTAATTCAATGTTACTGTAAAAAATACTACAAATTACTGTATTTCACATACAGCAATTAACTGTGATTTGCTTTGCAGTATTATACTGTAATCCATTTTACAGCAATTAATATCATTTTTACAAGATTTTATTGGCAACTTTTTTGCCAGTAACATCCTGTAAATTCTACAGTACATTTTGTACATGTCATACCAAAAAATTTACAATTATTCTGCGGTAAGATGGCACCTATCTGGTTCAAAAATCCCCCCCAAGTAAACCTTTACAGAATCTACAGATGACTTTTGATATTATTCTTGTTAATATCTATATATTTTCATAATTGTGTCATTAATGTAAAATACTATCAATAATAAAATCAGCTATTCTTTTTACTTTTTCTTATTATTTATTTATTTTATTATTTAGTTGTCAGACAAAATCATTGAAATCTCATATGATGTCACTCAGTTAATCTGTAGGTTTTAAATGAATAGCAAAGATGTCTGAAATATACACATTAAGAAAAAAAACGAAGAAAAAAATACAATAAATATGAAATAAAAAAACAACAACACTAGTAACAACACTAGTAAAATATTTTTTTTTACCCCACAAATCTAAAAACATTAATGTTTCCACAAATCCTTCATTAACAAATATTCAATATAATATAATAAATCACTATTTTCCAGAGAAACAAAATTAAATCAGTTAACTCTTTCAAATAACCAAATCTCAGAAATATTGATATTCAGATTAAATAAAAAAATTAAAAAGAACATAGCTGTTCATTACATTTGTTGAAATGAGGTGTGAGGTATGATCAAAAGAAAAGAAAAAAGAAGGCATCTTATCCCATCTTACCCTATATTCATGTATGAATGTTCATTCTGTAAATCTGTTTTATATAATTGATTGTACTAAATTAGCCTGCTAATTTGACAGCCCTACATTTAAGTTAATTATTCAGTAAAACCTTTCCAGGGTTTTTCACAGCTACATTGGCAATGTGAAACATGATGGGTTAAGATGTTGCCAGTATTTTCCTCATGGGATCTAACATGTGAACTTTATGTGTCATTTAATCAAGTAACAATGTAATGCAATTTATTCTTGGATGCTGAGTGAGTACCTGCAGGTCTTTGGTAAAACTGATTAATGGCTTCAAGTGTGAACGAAGGGGTGAGATCCTGCCGTGACCATTTTCTTAATCAGTATTTTTGTTTTCCAGAAAAAAAATTAAACATACTTAAAAATACTTCCTCGTGAAAGTATCTACCAAAAATAAAGTTAAAAGTGACATCACAACACATTTTCTGCCAGGGCCAACTGGTGAGGTTGCACCGGGCTCCCCGCTTTGAGGAATACGATCGCGAACGGACCGAGGGAGCCCCGCGTCAGCTAAGGACGGCCCTGTTTACTGCTTACAGGCCTAAGTCTAAAATGCAACTTGCCTTAAATCTGCATTTTGTTTTTAGTTTAGCTTTTAAAGCTAAATAATGTCTTTTCTCTGCCTTATTTATCAACTCATCTGTCAGATTGAAACAGATTGCGGCCATAATCAATGTTCAGTAAAACGCAGATTTCAACAAACTGCTGTTGTCTAATATGCGCCTCACTACGAGAGTAAAATATCAAGGCTCTTCCACATTGATCCTGCTGGAATCGATCCTCAGCCAGAGCATCACATATTAATTTCTCAGAAGGGTTTTATTTTTTAATAGGCTAACGTGACAGTGGGCAGATTGGCAGGCGGTACTGCCCGCAGGCCTGACGCTGATGGAGAGCCACCGACGATGGTCAGGCAGGTGACAGGTTCAGTCCTGCTGTCAGCACTTAGGATTTCCCCATAGGCACACGAATTCCAACAGCAGCTGAGGAGAGAAGTGAGACTCACACACAAACGCGCACACATTTTGAAATATTCTTGTATGGGAGTGTGATTTCATAAAACTTTAACAGTCTTCTTTCGTTTAACAGATTTCTAGGTTCACCTCCGGAGGCGACTTTGTGTGTTTACGTACGTCTATTGCATTGCTCATCAGTTTCAACCGTTTATTGAGGTTTTACCTCATGCATTGTGTTTAAAATCGTTTCGCAAGTCTTAGTCATTTTGCAGTAATGCTGCATTTTAAATTTGAGGCAAGCAGTTAGCACATGCACTAACTCAGGTTCTGTTCTGATCTTCTTATCTTCTTAATAATAAGTTAAATTAAGTCGTGACGTATTGTCAAGTATGGTGACCCATACTCGAAATTGGTGCTCTGCATTTAACCCATCCAACTGCACACACACAGCAGTGAGTAGTGAACAAATGCACACACACACACACACACACAGTGAACACACACCCGGAGCAGTGGGCAGCCATTGCTCCAGCGCCCGGGGTGCAATTAGGGGTTTGGTGCCTTGCTCAAGGGCACCTTAGTCATGGTATCGAAGGTGGAGAGAGTGCTGTTCATTCACAATCCCCACTTTCAATTTCTGCCGGCGCAAGAATCGAACTGGCAACCTTCAGGTTACAAGCCCGACTCCCTAACCATTAGGCCACGACTACGAAGAAACACATATTAATTTAATAATTTAACAAAGGAGAAAAGCCTACAATAAAAATAACTACAAGCTATTTGGAAATACGTGCATGTGGCAACATTTCTTCAAAATATTATGTTGCTTTCCTGGATGTTTCGCCACATTTTCAAAGGGAAATGTCCAGTAAGTGGTGCTAAAAGTGTGTTCAGTTTTATCCCAAACATATTAAGTGAAACTGGCAACGTTTTAATTATGTTGGTTGCTGTATTATAATGGTTTTTCCGAGATTAAATGTCCGGCAAGTGGCACAAAAAGGTTAATGCTGTATCGTGTTTGAAAATAACGTACCACCTCTAAACCCTAAACTTAACCGTTCTCTAGGTCTTTGAGCTGTTTTATTGTGATGTGTTTCATGGGACTTGTACCTGAATGCAAAGTCTACAAAGTACATTTTTGTAGGCCTATCAGGTGAGCTACCGAGCAACTTTACAATGTCAGAAAAGCCACACAGGTGGCTATGTGATGCTAACGAAATTAAGTATTTTCTGATTAAAAACCTGCCCCTGTAATCAAAGTTAACCTGTAATCACCACCACTAGTGTTCATATCTACAGAAAACTGCAGTTTTATAGGTATTTATTGTGAGTTTTTCAAATATGTACTGTAAGTAGAGGCACGTTCTTTCAATGAACTGTGTTGTTAAAAATAATGCGTTTGTTCGGTGTGAACAACATTTCATTCTCTCTAGGCCAAAAAAAACAGACTGAGGGTAGCATTATTGTTTTATTCAACTGAAAGGAACATTTTGACTGACTGCTGGACAGGTTGTTTCCTCAGATGTTAATGTGCTTGCTGCTTCAGATAGGAATCAGTTTTGCGCCGCCAGGGTGGCACTGCTATAACTGAATCAAACCACCAATACGCCACAGTGATTGTGACTTCCCCTTCTAGTTTCATCCTTTCAGCAGACTTATCACATGTCCTCACCCTTAACTGATCCAACCAAACAAGATTCAGCTGGCGGATTGGAAACAACATGAGCCACCCAGGAAAAATCTGCTTGAGCTGTGTTATCAAATGTTTTCAGGACATCCTTCATTGTCCAACGTGATTCGGTTTCCCGCTGTTACACTCATGCTTGAACAACCAGTCTCTTCCCTTTGCAGAAGCCACCATCTCTCCGCTCTGAAATTATCTCAGGCTTTCCAGACATGTTTCAGGACCACTGAGCAAAGTCTCTTCCTTCGTTGCCAGTCCATCCCCTTCCAATCAGCTCAGAGTCTGTGCTTTAGATGGGCAAACAGTGATGTGCAATTTTAATTAAAGCGAGATCAGGTGCCGATGTCTGTGCAAACACACAGGTTTTTTTTTTTTTTTCCCCAATCATTTCAGAGTGTGTAAAAACATTCAGAGGATGTGGATTTTGTTTAAATTGTGTGTTATCGTAGCAAGGACTCAGAACTATCCAAGGGAGATATGAAAAAAGAGACAAACAGTGCGAAGGAATTTTGCAAAACACCACATTTTAATAAATTTGTCCACATCTGGTGGGCCGTCAACCAAAAGTTGGTTGCAGGTCGGGGGGGACAATGCAAATGCAAAATATCAAAATAAATACCCTTGCCAGCTTTTAAAAAGGAGGCTAAATGTTTTCTACATCGTTTGTTGACATCCTTATTTCCAAGTGAAACAGATATTCAATGAGAGCAGGAATTGATTTGATGGTGAAATTGAGCTTTAAGTACCAGAATGGAGCCAGACTAAATGCTAGTGTGCTAAAACAATATCTAAATAGCTATTTCACTAACAGTTAAGATTGTCAAATAGTCTGTGTGACCTAATGAACAGATGAATTGTTCAAAATAAGTCTGTTATTGTGCATTTGGAAAGTAAAGAGTGAATTTTGATTTCATGTTGACTGCAAAATCATTATGAAATGGAAGTAATGAAAGATCTTTTCTATTGCGACATCCAAATAAAATAAATAATAATAATAAAAAGGATGAGTATATGAGTAAAGGATGTATTGTTTTTTTGTACTGGATTTAGAAAATAGAACATTTGAATTTTGTGAATTTTCATTTCATGCCAACTGCTTCATGCATTTCACTTCAAGCATTATTTTCTGTGCTGTAATGCATTCACATGTGTACTTAATTATCACTGTATGATATTTAAATTTCCCTTTAACAGAAATGTGTACATGTGTCATATAAAGATAACCAATGTGCATCCTTTTCCTCTGACTTCTCCTTACTCCGTGAGTTCAACTTGAGGACAATACTGAAAAAGGCCAGATCTCATAATCCAACCGTGAACATTTATCACCATAGATAAAGCAGAAGAAATCATAAAACACACTGTATTCAAGAGGAATAGCCTGCTGTCAGTGTGTAGCCTTTAGCGTGTGCGGAGAGAGTGACGGCCGAGGGTGAGGCAGTGCTATTTTATTAAGGTTAAAAGCAGATCATGCTATCCGTCATGGTGGAAAATGCGGTTTGGCTCAGACGGAGCCCTGGTGTTATGTTAGTACAGCTACAGCTGGGCACAGTCAGTTTAAACAGCTGTCCTGGAACTACTGCCAAACAGGCAGACAGCATAGACACTCACTGTAAAAAAAAAAAAAGAGAATTTATCAGGCTTAATCCACTTACTTGTGTGGGCCAGCATGCAGCATTAACTTAAATAACCACATGGATACATTGTGACAAACAAGTGTTAGTGTTTTGCATATAGGTCTAGATCAGTATGGAATTTGTAATTGTATGTACTTTGTCACTTTAAGTAATTATCAGATATGCTGCCTCCCCCTCCCTCTCTAAATATATTTTTTTATAGATAACAATAATTATAACTTATTTAACTCAGACTAACCCAACACCTAAATGAAATTGCTTTTTCAGAATAGTTATAAAGCATGAGAGTTGTCTCCACATGTTTTTTGGGACGGTTATCACATTTAGCTAAATTATTTAAGGCAAAAAACAATTAGAGCAATTATAAGTGTTTGTTTTTAACAAAACATAAAATACGTTCTATTTATAGTAAGATTTTTTGCCGCTCATGGGAAGTGTAGTTCATTTCAGAGCGGACTATCGTTCTTTCCGAATCACACGGGCGTGTTTAAAAACTACATCTCCCATGGTGCCTTTCAAATTGCGTTTCGGATACGGAAGCTACTTTGGGAAAATTAAAGACGCATGGCAAACTTGTGGAAAATGTCACAGCACGGTACCAAGAAAAGAAAATTAGACAGGAGTACAGAGGATTACATGTACTTTGACAGCTACTCCGATGTCACCATTCACGAAGAGATGATTGCAGACACAGTGCGCACTAACACGTACAGAATGGGCATTTTTAAAAACAGTAAGTCAATAGAAGGGAAAGTGGTACTAGATGTGGGAGCCGGTACCGGCGTCTTGAGCTTATTCTGTGCGCAAGCGGGTGCCAGGAAGGTTTATGCAGTCGAAGCGAGCTCGATCGCCGATCAGGCTGTGAGGATCGTAAAACTGAATCAGATGGAGGACACAATCGAAGTCATTAAAGCCACACTAGAGACGATCGAACTGGCCGAACCGGTGGATGTGATTGTCAGCGAATGGATGGGCTACGCGCTCCTCCACGAATCCATGCTGAACTCAGTGATCTTCGCCCGGGATAAGTGGCTCAAACCCGGTGGCCTTATATTACCGTCCCGGGCGGATCTTTACATCGCTCCCATAAACGATCTGGTGGTGGAGGGCAGATTGGATTTCTGGAGCACCGTCAAAGGGCAGTATGGCGTGGACATGTCCTGCATGACCGACTTTGCCAGGAAGTGCATCATGAACAAAGACATCACTGTGAATCCGGTGACGGTGGAGGATGTGCTCTCCCACCCGTGCAAGTTTGCCGAGCTGGATTTGAACACGGTCACGCTCGAGCAGCTCAGAGATGTGAGGGGCGTGTTCAGCTGCCGGTGCTTCGGCTCGTCCTCCATCCACGCCTTTTGCGTGTGGTTCACGGTGACTTTCCCCGCTGAGGAGAAGGCCCTGGTGCTCTCCACGTCTCCGTTCAAACCAGAGACGCACTGGAAACAGGCTGTGCTGTATCTGGATGATACCGTGGACGTGATGCAGGACACTAAAGTCGAGGGGGAGATCAGTTTGTATCCCTCCGAGGAGAATTCTAGACATATATGCATCCGTGTGGACTATGTGATAGGTGAACAGAAAAAGCACTCCAAAACCTTTTCTATTCCTGATCAATATTTAGAAGTTAAATAGAGATGTGGCTGGTAGTTATTTCCCTAGTCAGATATTTCAGGAATGCACATGAAAATGTAACTTTATTTGGAGCCAATCTCATTGTGATGAAATAAAAAAAGAACGAGTCACTGGATATACAGAATTTTCTATTTTTCCCTAGAATTTCAGTTTATCCAGTAGGATCTTCCGGGGTTCAGGCTGTGTCTTGTTAAAGTAATGTGTGATTAGTTCTAAATTATGATAATACATAAGAAGTTTAATAAGCTTTCCTTTTGCATTAGTTTTTGGGTTTTCTCACTTGGTTTTTCAAATAATTCTGTATGAATTGTTGCTTGGAATTCTGTGTTAAGTATCTGCAAAAAATAAATAAATAAATCAGGTTTAAACCCCTGTCTCTGGACAGCACATGCGCAAAGTAATAAAAAATAAACAGTGCTTGCCTAAGCTCTGTTATTTTTCTTATTGTGTGAAAAAAATAAGAAGGAAAAAAAAGTGTAAAATTAAGTGTTTATAAGGAATTGAAGAGGGAATCAGTCCACGTTTGGTTGGCCAGAGTAGCATGGGACACCAGGAACAACTGGCTATAATCTAATCACTCACAGTTTCAAGATAAAGTTTAGGAAAATGCAAATGCAAACACTTGCAAAAGTGTTTCTGAAGTCAGACATATTAGTATTACAATTTGTTGCATTACAAAAAAAAAAGTTTCACATTCATTCCACTATGTTAATTACTGTGTTTGTAATTTGTGAAATTCACTAGAAATGTCTAAGTGAAAATTGTTTCCACACCATTTTTTTTCAATGTAGACAAATAAGAGAATTGATGCTATTGTAGATATATAAAGAGCAGTGATTTATTAGCCTTTGAGCCAGATATTAGTTTTAGTCATATTAGCAGGTGACCAAATTAATGTTTAATTGGTTGCACATCATTTGACATTAACAATAAGTTATACGGCAGGCGTTTTATTCTATCTATCTATCTATCGATTACCTGCATTTAGCATTGCTTTTTTCCCTTTTGGAATATACCCGTGACCTATTTTTGGATTGCAAGCTTCTAAATGCTCTTGCGCTCAGATTAAAACATTGTTTTGTGTTGTAGTGAGAGGAATGGAGAGAGTGAATGAGGACGTTGTTGGAAGGCCATTTGCAGGTTGAGAGGCAACGGGGAGAGTAAAGCCTAAGGTCCACACTCATTTAATTATAGTGATAAACACCGCTTTTACCAATAGGCAATTTATATTAAAGTTGCCTGAACGCATTTCATGAATGCTAGGTCCTAAATGGTGCATAACTTTGTCTCAATCTTGACATAGAAACAAGCTATTTAGAGACATGTTTACATTGACCCAATCATCATTAGTCATTTTATTAGCTGTGATTTGGATTATCATTGAATGCAGTTCAGTTGCGGGAAGTTACTAATCCTCAGAATCACCAGGAGTGATAAGTACATTCATTTTCTTTGTATTTATGCAAGCTCATGTTGTTATGTCACAATTAATTGGAATGACGCGTCATTAACACGCATTCAGAGCCACGCTTGATTTGATGTATTCCATTTAATACCCATGGATCAAAAAATCTTCCCATATTTAAGAATTAAATGCATCTAATTGAATCTTGCTATTAATAGTTGTGTAGACAGTAAGGAGCAAATTAAATCAGAGCTGTGTCTCTGTCTCCTAGACAGCCTCAATGAGTTTTATCCACAAAGGCATATCATTTTATCCAATACATCCCCCTGGTATGCTAATGATGATACTGTAAATAAACCAGGAGAAATCATTTGCCGCCTGCCAGTTACAGTAACCAATATTTTTGATTCGTGAGAAGACAAATTGGCAGCATGTTATTGACAAATCCTAATTTAGAAGACCAGATCCCAAGGCCAATGACAATTTGTCATCATTATCATTAGCAGGCCGGTTTGCTTTCATTAACATACTAAAATAAGCCACAGTGACAGAAGGTCTCTCATGGTGAGATATCTACCCTGGTACAGTCCTTAAAAGGCACTAGATTTAATGAATGGCAACTAAAAACGAATTTTAATTTTGTTGGGTTGTAGATTTGGAGGCTTTGTGTGTTTTATGTTTGATGAGATCAGTTTTGGAGGAACATCATCGGCTGCTGTGAATATTTCCATGTCAATAAACTTAAGCAGAGGCTAGAGCTTGAATATAAAAAATTATGATTATGGTGCTCAGTTTTAAATGTGTTGAAAAGTCTCAGGCTTAAAACACATGTGATTAAGGCTTTGTCACATACATTTCACCAGAAGGCTTTAGTCTTAGAAATTCACTGTTATGTGACACATTTTCTTTACAGTTCTTGTCATTTTTAGCAGAGGTTTAAGTTTAAATGTCATATGCTTTGCCTAGAAGTTGAAGACACTGAGAATTTAGAAAGCTGAATGGATAGTTTAACTACTCCAATATAAAATTAGTGTATATAGATAGATAGATAGATAGATAGATAGATAGATAGATAGATAGATAGATATGCAAGAAATTTACTATCAATTTCTGAGTGAAAATTATTTCTACACCATTTTTTTCCCCAGTGTGGACAAATAGGAGAACTGACAGGCCATCCAAGACGTAGATGAATTTGTTTATTTTTAAGAAAATTTTTTGAGAAGTGTAGAATTGCATCACTGAATCCGCGACAGTGAATGGGTGCCGTCAGAGTTAAAACAGCTGAAAACATCACAATAATCCACAAGTAATCCACACAACTCCAATCCATCAATTAATGTCTTGAGAAATGAAAAGCTATGTGTTTTATTTTTAATAAAAAATAAATCCATCATTTAAACATCTATCAAAATACCAAACCATAATAACACTTCCTCCATTGAAAAGGTCCATCCCCTGTTGTCAAAATCCACTGAAATATTTGTTTAGAACTGCTTTAGCTTGTAAACGTGGCTGATTTTCCTGATTTTGACAAGACAATTTTTCACTGGAGAAAGCAATGTTACGGATGAAATTGGACGATATTATAAGCGAAAGCAACAGTTTGAGGTCTTGATGGATTTGTTGCACGTAAACACAGCTTTTTGCTTCATAAAATGTTAACTGATGGACTGAAGTTGTGTGGATTACTTGTGGATTATTGTGATGTTTTATCAACTGTTTGCACTCATTCTGACGGCACCCATTTAGTGTAGAGGATCCATTTATGAGCATGATATAATGCTAAAAATTCTTTAAATCCGTTCCACTGAACAACCATTACTTTATGGTTTAGCTTAATTTGGTCTAATAAGACCTACATAAAGATTTAAACATGGTCATAAGAGATCACAGATGTCCTGCCAAAGAAATGTTTCTTTTAAAATCTGTTTTGAAGGGTTGACTTTGTTTATATTTTCCAGATGTCTATATTTTTATCCAACTTCCATGGTAAAGATCACAATAAATCAAAGTGTTAGCATCATATTGGAAAATCAGAAGAAGAATTAGACTGGATTTTGACATGTTATTGTCTATACAAGGGTTAAACCGTCTGTGGAAACATCTCACTTCACAGTGATCTCTCTTCATATTTCTTACCATGTGACAGATATGCGCTGGACGGAACAGATGAAACCCAATACTCTTCTCAGATGTGAGAGACAGTGATGAGCCACATGAGAGGCAGTCATCAATTCTCAGATAACTGAAAGGTATGACAGCACTGAAAGAAAGACAGGCTGCATCTCCTACTGGCTGATGCAGTCATGTGATTGTCTGTCCATGTCAATTGCAGCGCCAGCGAGCTATTGAACTTTACGATAGATTTTAAGATGCATGGCTGTGCGGAATATGAAATGGTAAACACATTCAACTGATGTGCCCTGTCTGTGAAGGAAGGATATCAGCTGTTTTTAAAGTGTGTGTTTAGGGGGTGCACAACAGTTGGTGATATACATAGTCTGATTGTAATAATGGCCTTATTTGATTGACTTACATGATTACGATAAGCTAAACTGATTTTTGGTCACCCCGAAAGAGGTTTATAGTTCATGTTGTTCACATGAATTATTCAGTAGTCTATGCAGTCATCTTCAATTTTCTTTTATGTAGACAAGCAGCATTTAGGTTTTCATATCAGCGCCTTGACCTTCATGTCTGAACTAATGACTGGCCACTTTTAGGTTAAATGGTCCATGACAGAAAATTTATCTTCCTTCTCCATCACTAATTTAGATGTGCAGGTGCGAATCAGAGACAAGTCACAGAAATAAATAATGTCCACATGCTAATTTCACACATGCAATGAAGCATGGTGGTTTTGAAATCACCAGTCATTAATTTTGTCAAAGTGAAGTCATTTTTTGGGGGACTTTTTATTTTTTTAGTTGCTTGAGGACAACTATTTTAGGACATACAACCTTCTTCCATTTCTGAATGTGCAGTTATGAAATGCAAAAACAAACTAAAAAAGCTTATAGAATGTTTTATAATTTTATATTAAAAAAGCTCAAATAACTTTTGACACTTTTGACAGTATTTTCTATATGTAAAGAAATAAGCAATTTGTGCTTAATGCATTTTTGTGATATATTTTATGATATATATATATATATATATATTTTTTTTTTTATCAAGTCGCACCCACGACCATCCGCCACATGTTGAATATAATCCCACCTTCCCAAGGCATCTCATCTGTCACATCCACCCCAAAGAAATAAGGCTTCGCCAAAACCTAACACTAAGGCGGAAAAGTGTTTCTCCGCCGTCGCATTTGTTTGCTGAGTTGTTTGACTCGCTGAAGTGCCATTTGTGCCTTCGATTAGACCACCATTCTCCCGGAGCCGAGGACAGGAGTGGTCGCCTCTGAGTTCAGCTCCGCACCTGCGCGTCTCCAAGATGTCCCGATTGAAACCCGTCAAATATCGGTGTGCAACATGAGATCTCATCGCACTGTTCGGATTGACGCTTTGGAGTGAAGCTTTCGAGTGAAGGTGAGATCAATGAGGACTTTATATCTCAATGCATGCGTGGTTAATGGGTGCGTCTCGCCCAAACTTTTGATGTGCGTTAGGTGTTTTAATGGGCTTGCCGGCTTTCTAGAAGCATCATTTGAATATAACTTAATTGATACGCTAATCTTAATACGCTAATCTATATATTTTTCTCTAAATGGATGGTTTTATTCTCTTTCGCCTGCAGTGCGTAAAATCTACCACGCGCTTTTGCGCACTTGTGTCTCTTTTTGTTTATGACTTTGGCAGTGGACCTTACTGGTGTAAAACTCTTTTTGTAAGATGATAAAAAAATCACCGTTTCTTTACTTTAGACACTCGTATGTTTGAAATGAAACACACAATCACTTTGTGTGTAGGATGTCACACACTGGTAATATTCTAGTTTATTGGTCCTCCATAAAAGGCTTTCTGACAGCAACTACATAAATGAGCAGAGCTTGAACTCATTGCCTCTTTATTAGATGAGTGATTATCACTAGCTGTTTCTTTATATGTATGTAGCCCTCACTGCTCACTAACGGACCAGTCGAGCTGCAACAGTAGTTTATGAAGTACTCACACTTTATGGTATTGGTATTTTCATAAATATAATGCAGTGCATATTTTAAGTGTCATTAATTAATTGCATACTGATAGGGTACATGAATAGCTGCTGGCGGAAATTAAGCTGTTGCTTGCAAAAACAAAAAAAAACAAAACAAAAACACACTTTGGCTTTTTACACCTGTTTATAGACTGGAATATTATCCTGAAAAGAATCTGTGTTTTTGCAATGCATCATAGTTTTTAGCTTCTTTTTTAGCTTTAGCTTCTCCAAACAGTGATGACTTTGCTTTATTGTTTCTAACAGTTAATTAATCTGACTTATTTTTGGACTTTATTCTGTTTTGTAGACATTACCCCGGTCACTTTGATAGCTAAAATTCGCAACATTTCCAAGCCATGCTCCACTCAGTAGCTATATATATATAAAAAAAAAATAAATAATAATAATAATATATATATTTTATTATTATTGCATTTATTTCTGATGTGTGTGATGATTTGCTTTGCTTTGCTTTTATTTTTAACATGAAACTTGTTCTTTATAAAGTAAATATAGTAATTTAAGTAAATTAATTTAATAGTATTTTCTAATATTATTAGTTATATTAATATTGATAATTTTAGTTGGTTGTTATAATTAATTGTATTAAGGAAATATATTATGTGAAATTATACAGCCGCCTTTAAAAAAAAAAAAATAAAATAAAATAAACAGCTACAATTTATGTATCAGCGTGATATTCCTTTTGAATCTAGATAATGAATTATGTACACAATCGCCATAAATACAAGCTCCAACATAATAAGTCTTAAGTAAATGCTACCTTTAGGACCCTGTGGATGGCATATCCTACTTAGTATTTACAGTGAAGAGATCCTTGCATCAGAGAGAAATATGTAACTATATGTAACCCATCTCCCTCACCATTTGTTAGAATACAAAAAGGAGGACTGTTTTCTGTCCCGTTTGTGTCTTTGCTGAAGTCCCATCTGAGTTTTAAACTGCTGGAAGAGAGAGAGGGAGAGGATGAGCAGAAAACAGTGAGGGCTGAGTGGATGTGTAAAAGCAGAGAGTGTGTGTGGAGTGTCCAAGTGCGTAATCTTCCCCAGCCATCATTTCCCGCCGAACACTCGCGGTATATGCGCGTGAGGGAATGCGCGTGAGGATATTATCGGCGCGCGCGGGTCTAATTGGTGCGATTCGTATCTCGCTCACGTCTAAAACGTCGAGGAAATAGTGAAAATATTGCAAAAAGAACTGTTTGTCGTTATCCCCGCAAACAAGAAGGGGAGTCTCTTGTTTTTTTGGATATAGGGCGGTTGAAAAAAGCCGTCAGGAAGAACGGACCCTTGGCTATTTAAAGTTTAGTGAGGACGGTTACTGGCTCTGAGGTGATTGTTATGAGACTCACAAAAGAAAAAAGGATGAAGAAGGATAAATTGTGGAATTTATGAGTTTACACTGTTTGGGACACACGCAGAGGTTGAATTTATGCTCATTTTGGTGCCACTGAAAACATTTCCTTTGAAGTTTACCTCAGAAATTTCCGCTTCGGTAACGTCTCGCACTAGAGAGATGTGGCACGCGACTTAAGAAAAGATTGACGTGCCGCGAGACACCTTTCAGTCGCTGTGTTTAGTCAGCCAGTTTAGTTCGGGTGGAGGTGGGGGGGATTCCGTTTTTTCCCCGAACTCATCACATTAAGATTAACAAGCCGTCTTTAAGAGGATCCTCTATGGTCATTCATGAACTTGTTGAACACCCAGCCCTCCTCGGGACACTTCACATCGAGAGTGAATCTCATTAACGTGAGTATTCCGTTTCTTTTTCAAGTTTCGGTTGGTTTGTGTGAATGTGTGCGCCATACGTTAGTTAATAATTTACTTATGGGATCTAGTAACATGATTTCGTTACAGCTTTAACTTTCCTTAGCCAAATTCATTCAGAATGCTGTGTGGTTTATTGCCTATAGTGCTGAGCCTCTTTAATAGGATACCGATACCTGGAAAACGTATTTGTGATATGTACGTAGAAAATTTATGAGAACCGAATACGATTTCAGCACCTTGGAGAGTGGACTTTCCTATGAGAGAATGCGAATGGAAGCGCCCCCTTGCGGCAATTATGTGTTTTAATATCTCTCTATGTCCAGGTTGCTTTCACGCACGATTAATTCTTACCTGATATGCTCTGATTTGTTTTAATCCATCAAAGTAGGCCATGTTGTTGAATAGAAATCTTGAACAAACTCTCTAAAAATGAATTTACACTGTTTAAATAGTGTCAATTTCTGGTTTATTTTGCATGCAAGTTTACTCTAAACATCAAACATCAAATTAATAATTATAGGCTTTGGTTGGTTTTTGTATTTTTATAATGATTTTTATTTTTTTGTTTCCTCGTAACATTTTTCCGAATTTGTGTGTGCAGTGCCGGTTGTTTGTTTGGGATTATATGTTAGTTTCAGTTAAACAGTTTTGATCTGAACAAGTTGACATGAAATACTTAAGGGAAGTTTACTCTTATATGCAGCTTTTATACATACATTCACAGCCTTTATACATTCATAACCTAATATGTTGTTGTCGATAAAAATGTCTACAGATGATAGATCGAAAGATAATAGATTCTGATATGAAACAGTTGATGTTTTAGAATAATCAGTGCAATTTGTTATTACAGTGTACTTTTTTATTTAACCTTCAAGTGAAAAGGCATAGGGTATTGGTATTGTTTGAGTCATGCTATCTCACAAAATATTCATATGGTGAGTGGGGAATTGTAAGTATCAATTATCATAGAGGTTTATGACATTATATCTGAGATTTAGCAGCAGCAATCATGAAAGTGGCAGAAAGAAAAAAAATAATAATAGCATGCACTTGAGCTGTGAGCTTTCTGTTCAGTGTAAAATTATTCTCAACATCCCAAGATAATGATTTCAAGCTTCATTCTCCAGTGGGATATTTTGAGCAGTCTGACATATCGCGACGAAAACTGAATGCCACAGCAGCCTTTTAGGAAAAGTATATTTAATAATGCATAACATGTTCCGATGTCGCAGCAAAGTGTGCGCTTGGCAGTGGAGGGTGATGTCTTGAGCAGAGGAGGGATTGTAGGGGAGAGGGTCTGTGACAACACAAGCCTTATAGGGGCTTTTGTGAGCGGAGATTGAGAAACAAACCCCTGAAGCTAAGCTGCACGACACAAATGGCATTTCTAGAGTTGAGAGTCACCCTGTCAAGCGGACTGTGCCTTCACACATGAACAGAAAGTGACAGAACATGCCGAGGAGAGAGAAAGAAAGAAAGAATGAAGAGCAAGCGAGGGAGAAGTCAAGCCCGGCTTAGCAGCTGCGCTAAGGGAGATCCCTTTCTTCCGAGGCCAGGGACCTGTCTACTGCAGACAATCAGATTGCATTATGGGATAGGAGGTCTGCCAGGTTCAGTAGCACTCATGGAGTGTAGACAAACCTGTGCTTTGATTATGCCTTCTACTGACAGGCTGAGTCACATGCAGCCGTCATCAAGCCTTCTGCTTGCAATTGCCACACATTACGATGAAAGAAATATCTCGCACCTGAATATTAGAAGAGGTGACACAGAGGAGTGGATGGTTGTGCTGTGGATAAGTCTGGATTAGAGCAGAGATCATCAGACTCTGTGGGTGTATGTGTTGGGCTGTCATGTTTAGGGAAAACATACTCACTCCCTGCTGCACTCAATGTTTATTTATGAGACCTGTCATATTGGCAGGCTGTTTATGGTAGAATCACTGATCCCGTGCAGGCGGGCGCTGAAATCCCGAGAGTACAGATCTCATCGAGCGCTGCACCTCCCTCTCTATCACAGGCTGAGACATGAATGACAGAGAGAGAAATGTGGCAAAAGGAAAAAGGATTTTGGGGTAGAAGATGGCGGGGGGGTTATAAATTTGATAAATAATCAAATTAAGAGTAGACATGTATCTGTTCTAGTAGGTCTAGTTCTGCATTGTTGATGTTTATGAGCACCTATAGGGTTTATGAAGTTATGCTTCAGTAGCCCAGTGGACAAGATCGAAGTGGACACCAAGAATGGGAAGGATGTGCTTCACAGCATAAAATGGATGAGGAAATCTGAGCCACTAGTCCTAGGCCTGTAAAGGTCATGTGAAATCTGTGAACGATTTATCGGTTTAAATAAAATATTAACATGTGGCTTACTGGTAAAGCTTTCGCTCTTAAATACATATTCACCTGCATGAAAAAGGATGCATGTTTGTCTTGTGGTTTTTGGGTTGTTGACTGCGAGGCCTTGTGCACCTGCGGTTGCCAAGCAAATTGACTTCTATAGGCAATATGTAGAACAATTAGTTTTGCTATTTTTTGAAAGGAAAAAAAAGTCTTGTTAAAATTGGCTAAAGGTTTTTTGATTGTTTGTTATTTTGTTGTTTTTATGGTTAAAGCAAAAAAAAAAATTGTATATATATATTTTTTTTATAGAATAGATAATTAATATAAGCATTTCAGTTCATGATAAGAGACATATTTTTGAAAAAGTAAATAGTAAATACAAATAAAATAAAAAAAATAAAATAAAAGTGTCTAAAAATGTCTGAAAATTGCAGTGGAATGCTGCACACACTTTTTCAAGGTTTGCAAAATAATATTTTTATATGTTATATATTTTATCATCATGATCATCATATTCTACCTGTTGGAACAGCTAAAATGAATGATGATGATTAATATTTCTTGCTAAACAATTAATTTTAAATTCTCAAATCACACCTACGTATATTGTTGCTGAATTGCTTGTTTTCGCTGCTATTGATAGATGCAGTGCTAAACCAGGCTCCCAGCAGAAGATGCATATGACTTCCCTGTAATAGTGGGATTAAACAATAAGATTGTTTGTGAATCCCCTCATCAGGGTCCCGTGTTTAACAAAATAGATGTTAGATGAGGTGACCTGCCTCAAATCACCCCGCTCTGTGTCACGATGCATCCTGCACTCTGCGCCAGCCACATCACCGGAGGCAGCGCAGAATAATTAAGAGGACTCGTATATGGATCATGGAAAGTGATAACAAGCGGGCTTGTGTGATCTTTAATGTGCCCTAGACACTTATCCTCCCTGTATCTCTAATGGCTCATTACACTGTCCTCTTTTCCTCCCTCGTTCCTCGTCTTTCTCTCTCCATTCCCTCCATCAGTGTCTCAGATGAATTTTGTGCTCATCGAGAGCTGCATTCCACGAGTTTGCCAATTTCTCAATTTTTCTGTCCCCCGCCCTCAACATTACAGCTGTTAAGAGGTGTATCCCACCTACTCTTTCTCTCTCTCCTGCTGTCTCCTTCTCTCATGCCTGTCTCCTCGCTCTGTCCTTATTAAATCTGGAGGATCTAATCACGCCCTCCATCCATAGTCTTGGATAATGGTCTCTGTGATGGATGTGATGAGTTTTAATAGGACATGGCCATACTTTAAGATTCATAAAAAACTGACCTTTTCCAATTCTGCTTGTATTCATTTGGATTAATCCATAGGTTAAATGTCTAAGTTAAGCAGTGAAGTAAATAGGCTGAATGATGTTCCTTCATTCAGTGTTGTTTTTCTTTTTTCTCCTCAATGCATATTTGAAGTCATTGTTTTGGTCTGGCTTTCATTACAGCTAATATGACTAATCTGTGATTTTCAAAGTTTAAGTATATCTCTGATCCTAAAAAATTATGATGAACTCTTTCATCCACTGGCACCAAACACCCTTTTATTTAGACAGCTTTGGTCAACAGTTAGAATGTGATTTCATGCTCCATGTTTTTCTAATTGGAGATTATGCACTATTACAGACGACCCCATGACAGAAATTTAGCAAATGATCCTTTCTGCACTACAATGTGCATGAGCTTTGCTCTGGTAAGAAAAGAGCTCCCGTCTGAGGGTGGTCCACTGCGAGACTGCGCTGTGATCTGACTCTCCGCCCCATCTCGTTTGGGGCTCACGAGGTTAATTGATCAATGTGGGGCTGGTGACGGGATGAGTGTGGGGTCAGCATCTGTATTGACTGGACAGACTGATTAACAAGCACTAAAACTCCCGGCCCCCGCTTTGAGAACGTTTGGTAGGTCGTCGTCAATTATCCCCCTGCCAGCCTCCATCAGGGGGAACTGGCAACCTTTGCTCTCTCTTCATTTTGTAGCTGTGCTGTGCAGAAACTGCGGTTTTGCAAAACGCACATGGACAACTCTAACTGCTCCGTATTGATTGCTCTTAGAAGACAGCCAAAGGGTTACAAACTGACTTAATCTAACAAACATTTGATATTGGATATTGGATATTTCATACACATGGGTATATTGATCATCTGAAAAAATTAATCTTCTGATGTTGTGACAATGAGAACATTTATATGTACGACAAAACACTCATAGGAAGTTGGCTCATTATGAGAAACTTTTTTAAAGAAATTACATTCTAATCAATAAATCAATATTTTCATTGATGACCATTCAATAGTAACTTTATATTCTGACTAAATAACCTTTTTTTTTTATATTGCCAAAGTAATTTTTTTTTTTTTGGAGGACAGAGCTAACAGTTCCGTTTTGGAGGACAAAACCATTGGAATGAAAGGGGGATGCTAACAAATTTCAGGTTTCTTCATTTTAGTAAAGACCTCGTTGTTGAAAACCTGATTTAAATATACATATACATTAGCTTAACTGGTTTTATATGCAAAGCAAAATGTAGACAACAAACAAAAATCTAGGTGTTGATCTGATGTTAAAAGGGCATAATTTAAGTTGTTTTAGATTTATTTTGTCAGCTTATTGAGCATAATCAGTTTAAGCCATGCGGTGTACTGTAGTATTAGTATCAAATAAAATAAAACTAAAAAGTGAATGAGCCATTGATTTTATTTATTTATTTATTAATTTTTTTTTTAACTTTCAGTTGTTCAGATCTTACAAGACTGTCGTCCTCTGTAGTATTTCTTTTGTATTTTTTTTCATTGCATCATTTTACTGTTCTGAAGTTGAGTTTTTTCTGCAAATTCCATTACTTGTTGCAGCTTTGTATTTTCAGACCTACCATTTAAAGACCCCAGAGAATGAGTCACTGGATGATTCTGGATGAACTCAGTTGAAATATCTGTTCATTACAGTAGAATCATGAAAATTAAGATGAAAGCAATGTGGGATCATAGGAATCCATAAAAAATTTCATCTTTAGCTAAAAAGCATCTTCATCTCCACTTAAATATAAATATTAAGGTATCACTTACTTGCTGACGTAATAATGATTGGTTCAATCTAACAGGGCTGTTTTCAAGTTCAGATCAACCCTTCTTCAATTATGTTTGTAAACATTCAGTCAGGCATCAGTGGTGGTGGTTTCTATGTGCAATGCATACTGTGAAATATTTAGAATAACAGGAAAAAGCATTTAATGTTGTGCGTTTCACATTATTGTCTCCTTACAGAAGCAGTTTACAGGCCTGCTTTAGAGGCTCCAAAGTAAACTTCAGCTTGCTGCTGAGCAGCAGATAACGTGTTTCTATAGTAACTTTTGTGAGAGTAACCTCGTGAGCTTGCTTCCTATTCACAATTTCATCAATTCCCATACAAAAGGCATCCAAGCAATCATCAGCTTTGCACTTATTCTCTGAATTCTGACCTGAACCCTCTACATCTTGTAATTTCATTTAGTGTTACATGTAGCTGTTGGTCTATATTCAGTATCAAAAGAGCATTTTGAGTGTAGCTACAGTGGAAGAGAACGGGTCTGCAGGGGATTATGGGTAATGGCAGGAGTGAATGCACATAAGCTCTCAAGATCACGTTTTCTTTGATGGCCTTTTAGATATCTGATATTTCTCATGACGCACACTAGACACCTGACTGGCACCACCTCATAGGAGTCAGAGCGCTAATTTCCCCTTGCTGTCAAACTCTATCCCCTAACTGATATTCACCATCACCTCTCTCATTTTTCTGTGCAGAGTGCAGATGCCAAGCTGCAATAGAGGATGATTGACAGAAGGCAAAGCTGAGACGGCTGCCAGTCAACATCCAGCCAGAGAGTCGATTCTTCAGAGTGTCAGAAGCCTTGCTCTCTCTCCAGCCCGACCGATCACTTCGTCTTCTCTGCCACAACTTCTCTTATCTCTACTGGGACCCCGACCCTGCCCCTTCTCAGCGGACACAATAAAGAGCAGAGGTGGAGATAGAAGCATCGGGCTTGACGACCTTTCAGTGATCAAAGCAAAGCTGGTATGCTGCTGCACCTCATCTGTCCCACGTTCAGCAAAAGTTGGATTATTTTGTAAACCAGACCCAGATCTTCCTCTCCATTCCCTCTTTCTCTATCTCTCCTTCTCTCGTGCATCTTTGAGAGGAAGGGAGCAGACGGATACTTTACATCACAGTGAATAGTCTATTAGAGGGGCGGCCCGAATAAAGGAAGCAGCCATGCGTTTCCCGCTGCTCTTGACACTGCAGGCATCATGGCTGACTGTTTGTCAGGCCACGCAGCACTATCCCACAACCTGGGGGCACTACGACTTGTGCAAGTCACATGGCTACACGGACGAAGGCCCGACCTGGTATTACATGGCCTGTCAGCCCGAAGCCGCGGACATGACC
The DNA here is from genome assembly GCF_012432095.1 of Onychostoma macrolepis. Classification (NCBI taxonomy): domain Eukaryota; kingdom Metazoa; phylum Chordata; class Actinopteri; order Cypriniformes; family Cyprinidae; genus Onychostoma; species Onychostoma macrolepis. The sequence goes on along the minus strand of NC_081178.1, from coordinate 7,664,199 downwards.
AAGTACCTAAAAGTGTTTCTTGACCCACCCAACATCACCTGTGGAGACCCACCAGAGACCTACTGCACCCTGGTGAGTGAATTAATCATACGATTTCACCCACAATGTATTTACTACTTGTTGTGGCTTCATCTCATTTTATATCATTTATTAATGTGCTTCACATTTGATATGCAAATATATTCATGGTGCCGCATGCAGACTATAACTGAGGTTAAACAGTTTTGAGGATGTGGGATGGATCTGTGTAATCTACAACTGGTAGCAACGAAGATGCTTACAAATAACTGACAAAGTCAATTTCATTCATTTATGCCATTAGAACTGCTAATAAGGAGTAGTGCAACTGAAACCTCAGTTAACGTCACATTTGTGTCGGTGTAAATGGTGTCCACTTCCTGTGCCGGGTCATTGACTGTTTCAATTTATGTGGTTAATTATCTCGTTTCAGCTTTGATGGAAGCCTTCATTAGGTCTTTGTGGACAAAATGCTGTCTGTCATTAGCATTGAAAATGAAAACTAGAAAAGGGTTAGAAGTAGAATAAGAGAGAGAGAGAGATGGTTGAAAGAGGCACTTATAAAATCTGGCTTTCTTTGAGGAGGTGAGCTGTATGTCTTTTATGGGCAAGTCTAAGTGTTTAATTAGAAAAATGTCATTTGTGTATTTCCACACGTTTCTTTGAAACCCACAGCTGGCCTGCAGTATTAGAAATGAGTTAATGGTTATCAGTGTTACTTTTGCTTGTCTGTATGTGTGTTTTGGAAGACTATGCGTATTATCTGAAGTTTTACTACAGGTTCAGAGAGCGAGTGATAGGCTGTTTACAGTATTTAAGAGGTGAAAATAACGAGTGTTGTGGGACAGTCCAATGAGAGTCCGCTGAGTGACAGAGGACCTAATATCTGGCGTGCAGGGAGTGAAAAGTGAATTATTCAGTATGTTTTGTCGCTAATGTGTTTTATTCATAGGATACATTATTCAGAGCCATATCTGTGAGGCACTTTTGAAAATGCTGACTCTCTCTGATAGATTCTCAAGGTTAGAACAAGGGCTGTTATCCATTTTGGAGGGTCACTGTCACAATATAGCTCGGCTCTTTGGTTTCCCAAGGGCCCGGAGTAAAAAAAAATTGACACATAATTTCACCCCAGCATACCAGTCAGTTATTATTGCAATAACAGATGACTGACAAACAGCATGCACTGTGGTCATGCCTGCCTTCATTCCTGGCCCCAATATTACTTTATACTTATAAAATGTCTGTGGCAGTTATTATAGAAATACAGTTCCTTGGTGTGACAAATCTGTTTTAAAGTTCCCCTATTATGGTTTATGAAAGGTTCATATTTTGGTTTTGGGAGTCCCCAACAACAGGTTGACACATGCAAGGTCAAAAAACACTTTCATTGTCTTATAATATGCATTTATTTTTACCTGATTCGCTCAACGATTCATTTTTTCAAACCCCTACTTTGCATGATGCTAATCTGCAGTGATTGGTCTGATTGGTCGATTTCATTTCCATTTCATCATGCTTGTAATGCCTGATAGTGAGCAGTGCTGCTTTGTGTACAGCCGTTACAGGGAAAACAGCTATTTTACCACTCCAAAAGTGGTCCTAGTGGCAAAGAATGAATTTGCATTTTCATTCAGACCAACGCGAAAATCGACTGATGGTCAAGTTTTCCCAGGTCTGCACGCACAACAAATGGGTGGGCAATATGCTAATGTTTCCTTTTGAGGTCAACATGAAACAGCTTGGATTTATTTTAAAAACAACTCGTTTAAATGATTCAGAGTCGACTCTTTCTTTTGAGAGACAATAACTTTACACACGGTGCACTTTCAGATTTAAAATTTTGCAAGATGTTTTCATTCACGTAGACCTGTGTTACACACTGCATGAAAGGTAACTTTCAAAAATCCATAATAGGGGCACTTTAACGGTTGAGTAGACTCTTAGGCCAAGTTTACATAAAATATTTATTGTAAAATATTTCTGGTAGGTAGGTGATCAGGCCCCCTTGTTGTCAAGCAACATAAATTGCCATTGTCCAGCCTTGAAACCCACTCGGTTTTCTGCCAGTGCATCAAGGCCGATCAATTTCTGAGCTGTTAGCCATAAATTGGCAGCAGACGTTACATAGATATACTGATTATGCCAATAACAGTTTTTATGATGTCTGTAATCATTCTTTTATTTCCGGCTATTGCCATTAGTGTTCTTTATACAAGAGCTCAATCCTCTGTAATTGATTTCTACTCAGGCTGGCCATGGGCTTCTCTCTCTCCCTCTCTGAGGCTGCTGGGCTGTTTCCTCTGATTAGACCCGTAACAGCCATCGCAGGCAGACAGCGAACCCGCTCCGGGCTGGAAAAAACCAAGCACTGAGAGACCGATGCTTTACCCTGCAATCTGAAGTGCAGGAAGCTGGACAGATCCATTTGTGAAAAGCTTTTATACTGCTATGGGTGATGACCTTCTCTATGGCAAAAACTTGACCCTCGTGCCCTACACCACATAATAACGTCTGCTCAGACGCTTTTTAAGCTGAATCTCTGCTGCAGACAGTGCTATTTGTTTCAAAATGTTTCGTGCTTTTGTTGTCCAAAATTGTGGACTTAATGCAAAACACTTCTCCACTTGGATAACATGTCATGGCAAGTCAGTTGAGGATGTATAGCCTACTTTATCACACTTTGTGCAAACTTACTAGTTGGGTGGTAGTTAGTTCTCTGTTTACACCAGAAAACCTCGTACTGCTCACAATCTGCATGTCTTATTCTCTATCTCAACATCTCAAAATTTTAAAGGAAATCTTTCTAGCATTTCATAATAAATGCTCATCTCCTCAAGCTTTTGGCCCTTTGAGCGTATCCGAAAAGTTGCCCTTGTATTTAACCTCTGGAAATTCTCTCATGCTAGACTTCTGCCCAGGTCTCTTCGCTGGCTGCCAGTAATGGCTAGAATAAATTTAAGACCTGCCTAAAATGCTGCTTTGGTCTGTGCCACCACTATCTTTACACTTAAATCAAACGGCTCCAGCCTGGTCACTGTTATCAGCCATTTCTGTCACCTTGCTTCCCAATTTCTCCATGTTCACACTCATCATGCTCTGATTTTTTTTGGATATTGGATTTGAACTCTCTAGCTTTCAATGCAGCCGGTTAGAGTAAAAAAAAAAGACCTCATGCATCACTATAAAGGAAAAGATCACTGAAACAAATTTGGCAATGGTTTTCAGATTTACAGTTAGATATAATTCAAACAGCTTGTTCATCAGTCTTGTGGCTTGACACAATTCAGAGAGAGACACTCCTCACTAATGCAACAGCCTCAGAAGACCTCTCCTTTCATCATGTGATATTATATGTCCTAGAAAGAAGAACTGAATGACAGAGAGCTGTTTTTAATAAGGAAAATGAAACAATTACACAGTTACAAAAAGAAAACTAGATTGTGGTTAAAAAATCATAATGGCTTTCAGCTGAAGATTGTCCCATTGCAGCATTACTCAAGCTTTCATTATTCTATAAAGTGACACCGCTTTATTTATGTTTTGATATATAATTCTGACCTTTTCCTGCATATTTCTGCGTGATATTGCAGAGCTCAGGGAGTGATGGAAGACATTTTGGTTCATCAGCCTTCTCTCAGAGCGGTGCCATTCCTCAAGTGGCTTAGCATTGACATTTCAGTGAGATTTGAGTGTGCTGTCAGCTACAATATGCCTCCTCTCATATTTAAATGTGCGTCTCGATGAAAGCCGAGGGGAAAAGGCTCCTGCCAATACAGTGTAGTCTCAGACAAATGGTGACATTCGACTTTAATCAAATAGTTTATTCATGCCGAATTCATGCTGAGAGATTGCACAAAACCAGCCACAAAGCAGCTTTTCAAAAGTGCTGACTTTCATGAATGGACTGAGGCAAATATTTGCATTTTAACACTATTGAAAAACTAATTACTTTTCAATAGAGTTGTTAAACATCTGAGGAATTGTGCCACATGGTTTATATATTTAATTGTTTTCTTTTTAGCCGAGACGTAGAGCTGATAGAAATCAATCTGACTGAAGTGACTGCTCTGCATTAGAGCAAAAAGTTAACAAATCTGATGGAATTATCAGTCTGACTTGAGACATCGAAATAATGCTTTGACAGTTCAGCTCTTTGAAAGTCCAGCGGAAACATATTTTGTGTTATATTCTTCACCATATTCTCGATTTTAGACTTTTGTTTAGGTTTATGACTTTGTTCACTTACTCACGTGTAGCACTGCAAGGGCTGAATCATAGTTGTCCATGTCTGTACACTGTCAGCTGTTTGGTGGCTTGGCATCGTGAATGAAACAGCTGGGTTCAGATAGTACTGAAGGGTCTCCCCCTTGTGCGAGGCATCGAGCAAGGCACTTAACTTCTGCTTGCTCCGGGGCCCGCAGAATGACTGTATGCCTGTGTGTTCTGACCCATCCCTTTGCCTATTGCAGAAGAGAGTACGGCCGTAAAAATTCTGGGGTTTTATGTTAGAAAATGGATCACAGGGAAACCCACGATCAAGGCTGAAGTGTGGAAATTGCACTTTTGGTCTTCAAACAACTGTTGCAACAAAAAGATACTTTCAGAAGGGCATAGTAAATGGTATTATGCTTTATTAGCTGCTCTGCTTTGTGCATCACCTGCTGTGATGTTGAATAAGGTTTGACGACTGTCTTTGCATTCATATTGACACTGATCTATACAGAGAATGCTCATTCATTTTAATGCTGTGACCTGACTCAGGTAAGCATTATTTACAGTGACACCCGCTGACAACTTGTCATGTTATAGTTGCACCTCCCCTTGCCGGAAAATTAATATTTGCCTTCTGAGTGCAAAGTCTTTCAGACGAAAATGCCCTGCACGGATGGGCAGCCGTTTGGACTATGATAAAACACACACAAATCTGTTAGCTGTTTACCATTTTTGAATTTATTCACCAAGGTGATATGGTTCCCACAGTTACAGAAAGTAGTATTTCCTGCCGTAGAAGCTTCTTGTTCTATCTTAACTCTATCAGGACATGGATTAAGTACATACTGGCTGCTACAACAAGATAAGAATGTATTTTCCCAATGCTGCTATCCCATAATGCACACTGACAACTTTTCATCAGTTTTTTTTTTTTTGTACCTGCCAAAATTTGAGGAGAATGGAGAGGACAACAGAACCAGCCATTGGAAATTTCCCATTATATTATACAATAAAGCGCCATACGTCACACATACACACACGCAGATAGTGTACCATCTTATCTTTCTCTTGTAAAGGTTGGAGGAAGTACAGGCGGCTTAAACTAAAATTATATTAATATAAACATTTATCCTGACATTTACCCTCACAGAATGGCACAGAAAAAAAAAGATAACTAGCGAATGCGACTCAACTCGAAAATCTATAACCTTAAATTAACGCAAACATTTCAGTCGCCGTCAAAGTGTGCATTAGAATATTTGAAAATCATTTTGTCTGGTCTGTAATTTGCTCTGTGAATATGTCCCACCGGAGCTCTTGGCTTGTAGATAATGAGAGCACCGTCATTTGGCTTCAAGTTTTTATTTCTATGACACAGGGAATTTTCTTTAATGTATTCCATTTGACTAAGGGCTTCTTCTCTCTCTCTCTCTCTCTCTCTCTCTCTCTCTGTCTAATGCAAGACGAGGCTAAATCCCTCTCCTGGTAATGGGGCTTTTGTTGGTTTCCACAGTTCATCACGCATGGAAAATTCTCAGCTCAAACCTTCTCTGAGGACGGCTTCTAAGAATAGGCAGAATTCTGTAGTAGCCTATCTGAAACGGGGCCCTGGGATCCATTTACTTTTAATTGCTGTCTCTGCCTTTAGGCTACAGATCTTCCTTCCCTCCCTCCCTCCCTCCCTCCATCTTTCTTTCTTTCTTTCTCACGCCCATCATATCGTTCTGTGTTTGTTGTTGTATTTGTCTCACTCTCTGTGTTACTAGCACCATTATGCTCGTGTTGGCTATGCAGACATGGTGACTTTCACAATCTGTTTGGCATTCGAAAGCGGAAAAGACTCCGAAATGGAAATGATTCAATAAGTGCCAGATAATAAACTACTATCTATTCACACATTAAACATAGTCTCATGGATCACACACTAACTGCTAAGACACCTATAATAATTTACCCACTTGAATGAAACATCCTGTGTGCAGTATGACGGCACGGCTTGCTTTGGGCACTGCTGAATTAGATCCATGAAGGCCAGTATCACTGGGTCATGGGGTTTTACAGGACCAGATCTGCTGTTCCAGCCACATTAAATGCCTGTTGTGCATGTGTGAAGGGACAGAGAGATTAACGAGTATGTGCGGTTTCTAGATGTCAAAGCCAAACTATTTACTAATTGGAGACAGACAGAAAGAGCTGAGTAAAGGAAGGACCTTATCGATAAATAAATTGATCTCCTTAAATGGGCAATGGACCACAAACAGCTACGTTTCTTGACTGAGGTGAAAGGGATTGATTAAAAAAAAAGATGAAAAAAAGAAACTTCACAAACACACAATTCAAGCCATCTCTCTCGTTTTCTCTCTTTTTCAGAATGGTCAGTGGAGGATGGATTAATAGGGCTATTCATTTTCAAGGAGAGGAAAGAAAAAGAAAAAGCTGTCTTTTCAAGGGATAGCGGGCGATGAGAAAAGGGCTGAGGAGGCTCTTTGCAGGCCTCGAGGGCTGGATCTCTCTTTCTGAGAGCCGTGTGAAGACAGAAAGAAAGAGAGAGACTCTGGCTGTCTTCACTAGCCCCCAGACAGAGCGCCTCAACTGACTGACAGTTCAAAAATGCAATGATCTGTTACGTCTGTCCCAGGCAGTGCCGAGAAAATTTGAAATCAATAACAATGCAATCAGAACTGAGAATCAAATGCTAAATATTTCCCTAGACATTTGCTGCAGAATGACATTTGCTTTTTTGATGAATTGCTAATGTGCTTCTGAGCTTATTGCTAGTAGCCTACAGTCGACAGTCAGGTGGAACACTGCCTCTGCAGAAGAGCACAAAATTGCATACCAATATTTATGACACTTGCTTTATTTTATTTACTTAATGGATGTTTAAGAAGTAAAAAAAACTCCCAAAACAGTGTTTCTGACTCTAAATTCTGATTGGATTGGAAGTTATTATGTTGGGCCTATTAACCATATTACTTTCTAAAAAATTTTTTATTCTGGTACACATATATATTTTCAATAATATTTTTTGTTTTTTTATATTTATTGTTTGCTTACATTATTGTTTATTATGATATTCCTATTACCATCAATATAAATTTTGAACATTATTGTTTATTATGATAGCCTATTCCTATTGCCATCCATTTTCACGAACAGTCAGTTTCAGTCTTTAATTAAAGAGACAACCTGCAGCTTTCATGCACACTTTTTGATATGAATCAGTATTTACTGTGCAAATGAAACTGTCCCAGGACCAAATTAGGAGAGGCCCAAGAGCTTTCATTTAATTAGTGAGACCCTGATTAAAAAACAGGAGCAAATTACAGTTTCTTGGGAGGGTGAGGAGAGGAAGAGAAATGGACGTGACACTGAGCGGTTACAGAAGTGCTGTCTGTAGTGAGATTGTTAGCTCTTTATTGCTGCTCTCCAATCTGTAAATTGAGTCTGTTGGTGGATGGACTGCAGTGTCTGCAAGTCTGTATCCCGCAGGCAGCAGCCAGCACATGTCTGGCATTTAAACTTCTCCCTTTCCACTCCCCTCTATTTAGACATTTTTTCTTTCTTAAACTCCTCCCCTCTGCCCTACCTACTCTTCTTCTTTTTTCTGGAAAAAAGACCACATTTTACACTCTTGTAGCATTTTTTTTTTCAGCCCTGAAAATCTATTTAAATTGTTTTATATTGTTTCTTGTATGAAAAAAGTTAACTTAGTTTTAATAAGGGGCATTTTCCACCTTCTATCTGCTAAAAAAAGAATAATATAAAATAAAATAAAATAAAATAAACTACTGTACCGATATGTGAATTGCCTGTGGTTGTGACATCATGACCATTACAATTTCATAATTACCCATTTCTGTCGTTTAATTCTCATAAATATTCTGGATGTACTTGGGAGGGAACTGATTATACCCCTTCTCTCCCTCACCTCTGTTTCTCCTTTCTTGTCCTAACCACAAACCACACAGCTTGTCTAACGCAGCATTGCCTTTTATTATATGCTTTTCTTTCATTTTAATCATCTCACAGAGGAAACTGAGGGCATTATTCATCATTTTAGTGGCTATCCACGTATATTCTTCAGGGGGAAGTATCTTTGTCCATAGTTAGGGAAGACAACGTAAAGTGAAACTCTCATAACTTCAGCGGGTCGTCGTTTTCAAAAGCCTTGGCTTGAAATGTATTACGTATCCTCATGCTGCACATTAGAGAATAGAAATGAAGTGATTTAGTGACACACATTGAGCCTCAGATGTTGCTCTGGGAGTAACGGCTCATCTCGGGGCGTGTTAAGGGGCTCTTTAATGGTGTTTAATGTGTTCGTTCTCTTCCTCCCCACCAAACTTCATAGCTCAAAACGACAGCCGCCATACTAAGGGCTATTTTCTCTGATGTATGCTGGAATTTGTGGAAATCTCATTAGGGCCTTTTCTCATAGCTCCTATTGTTTCAAGCTGCTCTTTCACAGTGAAGCAGCCTTAGAGAAAGAAGAACAAAACCTTGTATGCATGAGGAAAAACTTGTGAGAATGTAAATCTGTTTTGAGGACCGACTTACTTAGAACAAAAACTCCCATCAGAATCATCCTTCCTTATCCAGAAAAAATAATTACAAATGGCTGTTTTTTTTTAATTCAGGTTCAGATTTTTACTCCCAAATCAGATGCATGCAAGTGATGATTATGGCTCTTTTGTTTTTATTTAATAACTCAGCGACTATGACCTCAGAGAATATGAACAGAAAATACGGCTGCTAGAAAACCACAGGTCAGCATGTACAGTATCTGACACAATATGTCTGGACCCTGCAGCGTTCTCCACTCATTAGGCGGTTTGGTGGTGACACCAGGGTCCATCGTGTCAACAGTTGTAAAATCCCTCTATTCATCATGCCATTAATTTTGTATTCATTTTCGATTTAGCTTAGAAACGCCTCAGCAATTTGTTTTATTCCCTCTTGAGCAAATTACACCCTGCTAATAATCCTAATTACTCCTCCTAATGTATTTCCCCTCAAACATTTCCTCTAGAGTAAGCCATGAGTGCAGGGCCCATTATGGTTGCCTAAAGCTTTCGGTGTAGTTTACACTTAACTATGATCAGCTCAATTAAAAAACTTTACGCCACATATTCTTGCGATTGGCAAACAAGGTACAATGCTTCAAAACCAGGTTTAAATGGTTCTCTGTATGAACTTTGTAAGAGCCTTCTGCCAATTAATAGCACTTTCGCTTGGACGTCAGTGTTATCAGAGCGTGTTTTTCTCTGCTGCTGAGAGCAAACCTATTTAGAATGTCATAGTATGTGAGCGCTAAAGATGTCTAGCGGTGCTTTACACTGGCACTGAATTCGGCTAATGCTTTTGAACTCTGTTCTGCTTTCAGAGAATGGATGAAAGCAGAGGTGTGTGCCAGCGTGCCATGTGTCACGGCGTCGGGGTTTATTCTGCTTGTAGATAAGAACACAGCATAAGCCGCTCTTCTCCCCAGTCGACAGGCCTTTCTACAGAATTATCTCCGTCTAAAGTTGTTTCGGCTGTCTATTTTTAAACTGGCAATTTGGAAGGCTAGGCATGTCTTCTGCCATAATTGTTTCATGTAAACGCTTTTCAATAAAGAGATTGCTTTTAGGTTATAGCTGTCAGTTTGATGACTTTTTGCCAGATGATATCTACATTATTTGGAGTTTATTTAATTGTAACTTAATTTTATAGTGCATTTTGTTGTATGCATATTTGCACTCATTTGCAATAAGACTTTCCGTTCTCATCTGGCTGATCTTTTGGGGTAACATGTTTTTAGGATCAGGGTTTAAGGGTTTAAAACCCAAAGAATATTATCTAGACTTAATTATCTGTATGACCATCAGCTTGCTTGTGTTGCTTATCTAGGCTTAAAGTGGTACAGGAATAGCTTTGCTGTTGGACACTGGGCATCAGGTGATTTCACATGGGGATTCACCATTCCTTCAAGTGTAACTGATTTAAATCCGGGCAGAGGAGACATAAAGGCTAAGGGTTCAGGATCTGGATTAAGGTGTGTGACTGCATTCAGGCATTCAGTAGCCTTCGCATGCAGTGGTGATATGTAGTCTGGCAGCTGTTTGGGGGACTGGCTTAGTGCTGCATTTTGGAAGTCCAAGTTAGGTTAGATGTACACCAAAGACAGCACAAGCAAAGCCTTTACAATCCCATTCCAGTCTTCTTCTGAACACTGTTCTGTCTGCCTTACTTCTTGAAGTCTTTCCCATGGTGGCAGTTTTACCACTGTTTCTCAACTTCTAATGAGCATATGGCACATGAAAGAGCTAAAATTGTGACAAAGAGATCAATAGATGCAGCCTTCTAACATGCTCTGATCAGTCATTTTATACAAACCACTGACTGTATAAGGAATACACACATTTGATGTTTAATTGTATGCTACTGAATATCTCTGGGCATGAAGTAATGCAGCACTTTGTACCAGCAATTTGTTCAGTTTATCCCACTTTGCTAGTTCTAGAGCTACATATATACAGGGCCTAAAACTAACTTTTGCCACACCTGCCAATGGCCAGTGACGTGATAAAATTTACCGGCCAAAATATTTTTTTTACCGGCCATGAAACTCTTTTTGCAAAAACAGGCAGTCATTACTACTACAATGACTAAACATATTTTCAGTGTTTTTAATTTGTCCTTTACTTTACTTACAAGAAAACAACAACAAACAGATTTATTGATTTGTCTTTTTGTTTTTTTTTTTGTTTTTTGTCCCTAAAAAACGTGGAGATTCTTGTCCTTTGCATGTTTCCGGCAAATGGAGAAGGCCATCATGTTACGCCTGTTATACACATACTCAGTTTGCTGTGCATATGTGGTACGTATTTCTTTCCGCACACGTTAATGGATTAGAGCAGGGCTATTCAGTTAGCTTCATTTAAGGGCTGGATTATCGAACTGACAATTTGAAGGGGGCTGTCCCGATCTCTTTCTGGGGGGACCTATAAAATTATAAATTAAATTGAAATCTAAAATCTATAAAAGGTTAACATTAGTGCTGTCTGTCAATTGATTAAAAAAATAATTAATCACATTTTTCTACAATTAATCATGATTAATCGCATATTTATATTGTCATTATTTCACATTGAACCTCCAAATTAATGTAACAACATATAGTATATTTTAAATATGTTTTCAATGGCATCTTTTTACTAAGTAGCCTATTATTAATGAAGTATTGATACTGGATGAAGTGTATATATATCTTAATGAAGTATACAATACTGCTACTGGTCTTTACTGGTGTATTAAATGCATTTTCCCTCAATTTTACCTATTAATTATAGCCATTCAACATTACAGTATAATTAAAAGCCATTATTTTCAACATTTCATAAGTTCTGAAATATTAAGTGATTTTGAAACAATCTTCACATAAACTATACATTGTATATGCATAAACTATACAGATTAATCTTTATTAATCAGCGACTAGAGCAGTCGAGTGATTTCTCTTTTTCTTTTGTTCTTTGTTTTACATCAATGACAGACTACAGCAGGTTTCACTTTAAAAGCAGTGCTGTCTCTTTAAAGCCCAGTACACACCAAGCCGATGGTCAGCCGTCGGGGAGCGTCCGTCGGGCTAGTTTGTTTGGTGTGTTCCACTCGTCGGCTCTCGTCGGGCTCATGTCGGCGGTAGTTTGCCCAATTCAACATTCAACATGTCCGGACCGTCGGTGAGAGAGAGAACTCTGATTGATGTAGTTTAGCGAATGAGTCCGTGCAGGAGAATTAAAGCGAAAGTGATGATAACGGGCAAGTAAATGAAGGTGGCACAGACAAAAGGCTGTTTTTTGATGTGACATGATCTTGCCCAAGCATTCCAATATGCGAATGTTTTCATAACAACATGAGCTGCTTAAAGTAATGAAAGTTATCAATGTTACTGATATTCAAAATGGTAAGCAAGCGCTGCTGCGTTTACGTTTCGTATATCTGCGTTTATCTTGTATATCTTTGTTTCGGTTTCTCTGTTTGAATAACGAATATTTACTATTGATAGTTGCTGATATAAACAGCTAACTCCTCTCACGCAGGCTCAGAACGCATGTGTTCAGTTTGCGGTCGACTGAAGTATGTGCGGTGTGTTCACATGCAGCTTTTTTGTCCGACGCGAGGCGACAACACCGACGGCTTTCGTCGCCGCTAGTTCTTTGAAGTCGGCTTGGTGTTTTTATGAGGTGACTCGCCAAAACCACGTATTTTGACATAATTATGTGTTTTCGTCTGTTGAAGCGCTACTGGTGCGCTGTCTAAAGCGGCTCAGCGTATGTGTATAGCCGAACGCGCAGCCTTTTAAACTATACTTCACTGCACCGTTTAGGCGGCGTTACCCAGGTATGTGTTGCCACATTCTCGGGTTATGAAGAACAAAGAAGGGAAAAGTTAATCTTCCGAAATGAAGCAGCAATATCTTCTCAGGTAAAAGTTATTAGAACCGTGTCTAGGGACAAGCTAGCCATCACACTGCTCTGACCTTATCAGTCCATTTGTGTCCTATTATTTGATTGAAACAGCTTTGAACAGCTAACCGCAATGATCTTGTCTTCAGAAAATATTATTTTATTTGCTTACGTCAGAAACAGCGAATCCCTTTTAAAACTGTCTGTTGTTCCCACTACATTGCATTGTTATATTTTTGAAAAGTTTTACCCGCCAACTAGTGACTGACACTGTTACATATTAGGCCCTGTGTATATATATATATATATATATATATACACATACAGTCATGGCCAAAAATATCGGCACCCTTGGTAAATATGATCAAAGAAGGCTGTGGAAATTACAGTTTTTTACAATCGCTATGACAATTTTTTCAATACTTTTAACAATTTTCCTAAACTCTTAACACAGTTAGCACAACATCCGTCTGTGTAGGCTATACAATTAACACATTTCTTGTTGCTTTGACACAAATTGCATACAGTTAACACAAATATCAAATGCTTGAACTTCTTTTATGCACAAGCTCAACCAAAACCAAAACAATGTAATTTTACTGCCAAATTTTCAAATGCTTTCACACTGTATGTCAGAACAGATAACATCATGTTCTAAAACTAACTTATAGGCTAAAGTCAAAGTGAGCAGCTGTTCATATTGTGAATTGAAACACAAATATGTCCTCTGTATTTTATTCTATATTACTAATGAGAAACAGGTGATTGAAGTCATGCAAATATATAAATTACAGCTGATTCCCATCTAGGAAACACGCTCAGGTATTGAGGTTCTTTTAGTAGCATGACCATATGATATATAGTAAAAGAAGGCCTCTTTGGGCCGATCTTGTGTGGAAAAGTGCACTCCTGCTTAAATGTGATATTTTGAGCCTGGTCTCATGAAAGTGCATATACAGTGAGGAAAATAAGTATTTGAACACCCTGCTATTTTGCAAGTTCTCCCACTTAGAAATCATGGAGGGGTCTGAAATTGTCATCGTAGGTGCATGTCCACTGTGAGAGACATAATCTAAAAAAAATCCAGAAATCACAATGTATGATTTTTAACTATTTATTTGTATGATACAGCTGCAAATAAGTATTTGAACACCTGAGAAAATCAATGTTAATATTTGGTACAGTAGTCAAACGTTTCCTGTAGTTTTTCACCAGGTTTGCACACACTCCAGGAGGGATTTTGGCCCACTCCTCCACACAGATCTTCTCTAGATCAGTCAGGTTTCTGGCCTGTCGCTGAGAAACACGGAGTTTGAGCTCCTCCAAAGATTCTCTATTGGGTTTAGTTCTGGAGACTGGCTAGGCCACGCCAGAACCTTGATATGCTTCTTACAGAGCCACTCCTTGGTTATCCTGGCTGTGTGCTTGGTCATTGTCATGTTGGAAGACCCAGCCTCGACCCATCTTCAATGCTCTAACTGAGGGAAGAAGGTTGTTCCCCAAAATCTCGCAATACATGGCCCCGGTCATCCTCTCCTTAATACAGTGCAGTCGCCCTGTCCCATGTGCAGAAAAACACCCCAAAGCATGATGCTACCACCCCATGCTTCACAGTAGGGATGGTGTTCTTGGGATGGTACTCATCATTCTTCTTCCTCCAAACACGTTTAGTGGAATTATGACCAAAAGTTCTATTTTGGTCTCATCTGACCACAAGACTTTCTCCCATGACTCCTCTGGATCATCCAAATGGTCATTGGCAAACTTAAGTCGGGCCTGGACATGTGCTGGTTTAAGCAGGGGAACCTTCCGTGCCATGCATGATTTCAAACCATGACGTCTTAGTGTATTACCAACAGTAACCTTGGAAACGGTGGTCCCAGCTCTTTTCAGGTCATTGACCAGCTCCTCCCGTGTAGTTCTGGGCTGATTTCTCACCTTTCTTAGGATCATTGAGACCCCACGAGGTGAGATCTTGCATGGAGCCCCAGTCCGAGGGAGATTGACAGTCATGTTTAGCTTCTTCCATTTTCTAATGATTGCTCCAACAGTGGACCTTTTTCACCAAGCTGCTTGGCAATTTCCCGTAGCCCTTTCCAGCCTTGTGGAGGTGTACAATTTTGTCTCTAGTGTCTTTGGACAGCTCTTTGGTCTTGGCCATGTTAGTAGTTGGATTCTTACTGATTGTATGGGGTGGACAGGTGTCTTTATGCAGCTAACGTCCTCAAACAGGTGCATCTAATTTAGGATAATAAATGGAGTGGAGGTGGACATTTTAAAGGCAGACTAACAGGTCTTTGAGGGTCAGAATTCTAGCTGATAGACAGGTGTTCAAATACTTATTTGCAGCTGTATCATACAAATAAATAGTTAAAAAATCATGCATTGTGATTTCTGGATTTTTTTTTTTTAGATTATGTCTCTCACAGTGGACATGCACCTACGATGACAATTTCAGACCCCTCCATGATTTCTAAGTGGGAGAACTTGCAAAATAGCAGGGTGTTCAAATACTTATTTTCCTCACTGTAAATAGTATGCCAAATAAAAATGAAAACTAATGGTATTGATACGGAAAAATGGACTTTGGTGTATATATGATACAAACGTGCTTGGCGTGCATATAAAACGCAGTTTTCACGTGCATATAATACGCATCTACCCCACAACCGTAATCCTACCCATCAAAGTTTTCATTTTTATTTGGCGTACTATTTATACGCACTTTCATGAGATCGGGTTGGATATTTTAGAAGATCTGCACCAAAGACTGGTGCCAGAGAAAGGGGACAGGTGGGAGACCACTTGCCAATATATGTGATCACATGGAACAATGTAGCATTACACCATTCCCAGTGCAGTCAGAGCCTGGTCTGACACCCATTCGAGAATGATGAGTTTCCTTGCCCCTTATTCCCCTTTCCTCAACCCCATTGAGAAGTTTTTCTGAGCCTGGAGATGGAAGGTTTTTGACCATCATCCACAGGGTCAAATGTCCCTCCAGGATGCAATGGATGCTGAATGCCAAGACATCACAGCTGAACAATACCAGGAAGGATAAGGCATACCAAAAGATTCTTCCCAAGAAGCCTTGCCAGAGAAGATATCAGGTGTGATATGGATGAGAACATGTGGCCAAATGGTTTTTTATTATTATTATTTTTTTTATTCTTCTGTGGCTTTTTTTTTTGTTTTGTATATTTTGTATTTTCACATAATAAATGACAGCTATATTGCATATTGCATATTTTTGTTTTTGTTTTCCTGCATTCTTGTTTTCTTTCTTGTCTTTCTAATGTCCTGTTGCAAATAAAGCCTTTACTGCAGCAATTCTGTCTCTGTCTTTCCCCCCTTTCTGCAGCAAAATAAACAAAATACATGCATTTACTAAACCCAACAAAATAAAAATTATAGAGAGGCTTCAAAAGAAACTGTAGTATGAAACACAATCTATGATCAATGCAATATACTGTCTATTAAGGTCAGACCTGACACCTAAAATACTGCAGTTTCTGTAATTCCATTTCATGTTAGTGTTTTTGTGATGTTGTGCTATGATTGACTAAATGTTCCTGTGGGAAGAGAACATGAGTTAGAGTTTTGGATTACTAATTTGATTTTGAGACATGTTTGCAGTGTTTAGGTAGATGTAGTGTATTGTGTTAGTGTATTATTGTAATTTGAAAATTAGTGTTGGAGTTTAGTTTGCAATGTGTGATTTTGAGCATGAAATTAACTGTTTTGTCAATTGTGTGTTGTAGGTGTGTTGGTGCGTTAAGAGTTTAGGAAAATTGTTAGAAGTATTGAAAAAAATGTCATAGCGATTGTAAAAAACTGTAATCTGCATTGTTAATCCTTTTGATATTTTATTAAAAAAATGCACAAAAATCAAACCTTTCATTGGATAATAAGAATTTAAAATGGGGGGAAATATCATTATGAAATAAATGTTTTTCTCTAATACACATTGGCCACAATTATTGGCACCCTTTTATTCAATACTTTTTGAAACCTCCATTTACCAGTTTAACAGCTCTAAATGTTCTCATATAATGCCTGATGAGGTTAGAGAACACCTGACAAGAGATCAGAGACCATTCCTTCATCCAGAATCACTCCACACCCTTTAGATTCCCAGCTCCATGTTGGTGCTTCTTTTCTTCAGTTCACCACTCATTTTCTGCAGGGTTCAGGTCAGAGGACTGGAATGGCCAGCAGAAGCTTGGTTTTGTGCTCAGTGACCCATTTTTGTTTTGTTTTTGAGGTTTGTGTTTGGATTATTGTACGGTTGGAAGATCCAAACATGGCCCATTATAAGATTTCTAACAGAGTCAGTCACTTATTGATTTTTTATCTGTTGGTATTTGATAGAATCCATGATGCCATGCGTCTAAACAAGATGTCCAGGACCTCCAGCAGAAATATAGGCCCACAACATCAAAAATACAGCAGTATATTTCATTGTACACGTGGGGTACTTTTTATCCCTGTGTTCACCAAACCCATCTTGAGTGTTTGCTGCTAAAAAAGCAAATTTTTTAGTTTAATCTGACCATAGAAGTCAGTCCCATTTGAAATTCCAGTCTTGTCTGATAACCCTCCCAAACAACATGTGGTGATGTAGGTGCTGTTTGACAATTATTTTATAATAATTTCATGTTCATAATCACCCTGGAGTGCTCAAAATTGTGAATATGAATGGGAATATACTTCAGAGATATTTTACTCATAAGAATTTATATGGGTGCCAATAATTGTGTCCAGCGTGTATTTGATAAAAACATTTATTTCATAATGATATTTCCCCCCATTTTAAATTCTTATTATCCAATGAAAGCTTAGATTTTTGTTAAAAATTATTTTTAAAATAAAAGATCAAAAGGATTAACAATGCAGATTAATTTTCACAGCCTTCTTTGATCATATTTACCAAGGGTGACGATATTTTTGGCCATGACTGTGTGTGTGTATATATATATATATATATATATATATATATTTATATTTATATATTAAATATACTGTATATAGCTAACTCATTTTCATTTTCACTTATTTTTAGAATCATTTTCACATTTTTAGCTATTCCTTGCCTTTTGATTTGTGTTCCATGAAATTATATGTTGCTTTCATGTTTATAACATGTAGTAAACTATCTAGTTAAATAGCACTGTTTATTGTTAAATTATAGTTTCCAATACATTTTTGTTTAATAAAGAGAATTAATTTAATTTGATGTGTTCATCTGCAGAATTTCAAGCACTTCTGTGTGGTAGCTCAGAATGTCTGAATTTGTCAATGGCATCATGCATAATTCACAAAGCTTTCTGTATCTGCCGTTACATGCCATTCAAATAACTGAGCTATAATGAAAATGCATAGACATGCTACTACTATCAAAGGAGGTCAGAAAGGAATACAAGCGCTCATTAACTTACACACATCTAATGTTTCTGCAGCTTTTATTTTGAAGCAACCCTAGGCATACCTCTTTTTTCAGTGAGCCAAACTTAATGAATATTCAGTGGATCATTTTGGAAGGCTGATATGTCTCTGACTGGCAGCACCAAAACATCTTCAATCGTTCCCTTTTGGCCGTGAACCGCCCGCTGCATGACAATTACAAACTCACTCAATAATACTGCTGACAGCTGTCACAAACACCGGCTCCTTTAGTTTATTTATTTAGACTTTTCTTTCCTCAATTAGTGCATCTGAATTTTCAGCATTTATTTTTCTCTATGTGTCTTTTGGGAGTCATCAGAAAGTCTTGCTTTCGGTTTCAAGAGCAGATGGGTTTGGGTCCACTGGATTCAAAATGATCTATCATTTGCCCCCCGTGGATGCATTGGTCTGAGCTACATACTTAAAAATGTCTGTGCCATTACTCTAAAAACACTTTGAATTACCCATAATCTGTTGATATTAAATATTATTCAGTGCTGTGTTGAATTGTAAACAATTACACATTATCTCAGCAGGGTCTTTACATTACCATCATGACACTGCACACAGTTTGTAGTCAAATATGTCCATGTATTTGACAGCAGTATACTATAATCTAATGGAATCTGAAAAAATGAGTCTCAATATCCTCAGCCAGGCCAGTGCATCCCAGGGGGTGTGCAGGAGCAGACAGGAGGCTGACTCATGGTGTCAACGCATGCCATCCCAGGGTGGGCGAAAAGGACAGCCAGTTAACCACGGTCACAACCTTAGAACATTGGTCCCTCAGAGCTGACAGAGAGCTGAGAGGAGTCTGGCCCACACCTCGACAGCTAAGGGGATAAATGACATCCAACCTGGGAAGTAATCAGCCCTGGGAGACAAGAGAGAAAGAGAGTGAGAAGGCAAAGGTGTGGAGGTTAATTTAGATATGGGGTAACACTTTATTTTGATGGTCCCTTTTGAACATTCTGTTGACACTAAGTAATGTTGCAACTACATGTCAATAAACTCTCATTAGAGTATTAGTAGACTGTCTGCTTCATATCTGCTAACTCTTTATTGTGATGGTCTCCCAACAGACACTCTACTGACTATAAGTAACTTTCCAAATACATGTCAACTTATTCTAACCCTAACCCTACCAGTCTACTAATACATTACTAACACTCTAATGAGAGTGCAATGTCACTTATAGTCAACAGAATGTGTTAAAGGGACCATCAAAATAAAGTGAAACCAGATATGGTAGTGGCAGTAACAGGAAGTTGTGTCTAAATGAAATCCAGTCCGAATGATAAGAAGATTTTTATATTTAAAACAAAAAATAATAATTGTAGGTCTTTATCTGTCTCTCATTTTCTTGCAAATAGTAATTCTGTTTTTAATCAGAATTTGTAGGCACTCCTTCCCCTTCATTTGCATCCATTTATCTATCTCTTCTAAGCCTCTTTTGTGTTTTACCAGCCAATACAGCGAGCTCTGATACACATCATCTCATTCTATTCTGTTTGATGTTCTTCACTTTTGCACATTAGGACTATTGATTTCTGTAGATATATTTAGATGATCACAAAGCCACAACCGCTTTGTGTTGTAGCTGTGTAGAATAGTTTGTGTGCTCAGTCACTTGGGAGTCACTACAGAGCTGTTACGAAACAACAGTAAAACAAGCAGTAACATGGAAACCAATAAGTGACACAGTTTGAGCTCCTTCTCTGTCTGTGTGCTTTGTTTTCTAATGCTGCCAATGAAAAAATTTATTATAGATTTTTTTCCTCCTCTTATTAGGGCTTGTGGTTACTGAGATATGTTTCAGGTACCTGCTGCCAGCACAAATTTAGAAACAAATATTGTCTCCATTCACAGAATTACCAAGCAAAAATATCTTGCTTGCAAACCTCGAGAGCGAAGGAGCCTTGCATACACATTTGCCGTGATGATTTATCTCACATTTACTAAGAAACACTCAGGAGATGTTCTGCATTATCTTCTGAAATAATTCAGTTAAGTGCAACAATTAAAAATTAATAAGCAAACAGTGTTCTTTCCTTTGTATCACAGTGGCCACATTGCCTTTTAATTTAGTGTGGTTTTGTTTGATAGCTTGATAAAAGCCAGCGGACTTTTCCCAGGAGGGTGTTTCACTTACCAAGATGATGTAGTTGAATATGTTGCATTTCTTGCTGTAATTAAGGAGGTGATTGTCACTCAACAATGGAAAGTGTAGATGATGAGGTTATATTTTGACAGGATGACAAGTTAATGTGTTGATGCATTTAATTATGCAGTATGCAGTTAATTAATGTTGAAAAGCATTATTTTTAACATAGTTGAACATATTTATCTAATTTGATATTAATTATATCCACTTTTATATTATTTTTCTTAACTGATGCTTTATTCTTCAGTGTCAGTCTGACAAGACCAACTTAGAAAACAGAATTAGATCGCTCCCATTATAATCAGCAAAGCTGTCTAGACTGGAAGCACCTGATGTGGCACATCATACTCAGTTCTGTCATTCATTTGATGGACACCCTGTTCCTATTTTGGTCATACAGCAAAGCTACTACTTTTTTATTCACAAAAATATGTAGGAATTAATCACTATAAATTATATATTTACTATAAAAAGCCAGGTGTTACTCTACATAATACCAATTAAATTGCTGAATTAAAGGAATAGTTTACCTAAATAAATAAAAAATTGTTGAAAATGTACTCACCCTCAGGCCATCCAAGATGTAGATGAGCTGTTTCTTCATCAGAACAGATTTGGAGAAATTTAGCATTACATGACTTACTCACCAATGGATCCTCTGCAGTGAATGGGTGCCGTCAGAATGTATATGTGTACATGCTATCTGCATACATTCTTCCCCTAGACCTGTTTTTGCTTCTTGATAAATGTGATCTGTAGTGTTGTCTGACAGGGGACAGTTAAAGCCACCCTACAGTCTACATTCAGCCTGAGCATTCTCACTTCCTCTCTGTCTGCCAGCATCAAATGAAGGATCGCTTTCACAGCATGTCTCAGCTAAACACAGTTTGAGTAAAAAGAACCCTCATGCATGTCCAGACTGCATTATCAAGCCGAAGGGTCTGAAGTGTCCATTCAGTTGAACTGTTATGCCATTCTATGGCACCAGATATCTTTAAATAATCTTTTGTGTACAAAATTACTGATTGTGCTGTAGATAATGCCTAAAGATATTCGTTGCAAATATGTCAGTAGCACGCCAAATTAGATTCAAACCAATTACAGATTCACAATGTGATTTTTTTGATGTTTCCTTTTCACTGCCATTCTTGTAATTTAGGCAGTTATGCAGCTGAATGGCGGCTGATTTAATTACTTGTAGCAAGCTCCATATTCCCATCAGAGGGCGGAGGGATGGAGGGGGATTGGCAGGGATATCTCACCTCTCTGCCAACAGCCAACCTCCCTCTGCCGCTGGCTAGAGCCCCACACACGCTCCGCTGGAGAGAAGTGTTCTCAGTGAAGAAGCCTTGATAGAATGATAGTGGTTTAATGTAATGTTATTTGCAAACTTTTTATTTTGATTCATTTAAGCTTTTCATGGGATTGTTTTAAGGATTTTTGCTAAATGTTTTGTGTTTGTACCTGTCTGAATTTGTCATTTCGAACTGAGCTGTTGTTTAGAAAACCCTTCAAAATGATGGGTTATGATTTTTTCTCTCAAAGGGCTTTGCGAGGGGTGTATAAAACTCTTTTAGACCTCTCCCTGAGTCATGCAAGATGCTGCTGGGCCTGACCTTTTACCTCAGAGAGATGTAATGTCAAGGCTTGCCGGGAGTGATTTTCTAGATTTTTCTGTTCTTTGACTTGACTTCCTGGCTTGCTGACAGCACAGGTGCTGAACCTAGCATAGCAAGTTTTTGTCTTTAGTTATTATTTGTAATGTTTTTTATTGTCATGTTGAAAAGTTTAGATCAGCGTAAATGTCCTGGTTCAGTTTTGCAAGTTACTTCTCTAAGTCTAGCTGCTGGACCAGCATAGTTAAAGCCTGTGAGGACGCCAACACGACAGCATCCCTCTCTGGAGAAAACAACTACAATGTTGGCTGTTGACCAGCAATGCTTCCCCACCACAGACATTATCTGCATACTAAACCCAAACCTTTGTGGCAACATAAAAAGACAAAAAAAAAAAAGTTTTTTTTTTTTCTTTTTTTTTTCGGTTGCCAAAAGTCTGCAGCAGAATCTGGGGCAGCTTTGAGACACGAAATATACAGTGGCAGATAGCACAGACAGGTGCTACTGTGGTGTAGTGAGTGTGGTAAGGAAAGATCTCTCCTCTTTGTATGTGTAAGCATGTGTTTGTGAATAGCTGCATCAGAGGTGGTCTCTTATTGCCAGGCCAGCATTATACAAGACACATGTCCATCACTTCCACCTCTGGCCTTACGCTCTGAGTCATATCTAATAAAATAATTCAGATACAAACCAAAGGAAAGACATTTTATCTCTCTCTTAGAGAAAGTGACATAAAGAGAGAGCGAGAGAGAAAAAATACAAGAAAGATGTTTTAGCAGAAGATTGGGAGGGGTTTTTTTGTGCCGTTTCGCATCTAAAAATCACAAGCCCCCGCGCAGAACTTCAGTCGGAGCTGTCAGCTGCATCGATCTCAAGGAGAGATGTGTCAGACAGAGCCGAGAGAAGTGGCTGAGAGTCGGAGCTAAGGGGCCTGCTGGAGAAACAGATGGAATAGCAGAAAAGGAGATAGGAATAGTTTGACAATAAACATCAATAATGAAAAAAAGTTTGACAATAAACATCAAAGAAAGGAAAGAAGGGTTGAGACAGAAGGAGGAGGATATAGCGGAATGTTCAGTCTGTAAGAGAGATTTAAAACAGAAATAAATAATTTAATAAATGTGGGGTAGAAGTGCTTGCAGGGTTACGCAGGTTCATACAGTTGTTCTTTTTATAGTTTGTTCACAGATCTTGAAGTTCTTTCAGGCCTATATATTAGTTAAATAATAAAAAAGCATGTGGGACACACCTAACTCAACTCTACATATGAAAAATATTAAACTTAAGGAGTTCACCCAAATGTACTCACCATGAAAACAAAGAAACACACAGAAACATTCAGAAAGACAGAAACTTTTTGTCAATGCTGCGCCACAACTTTTATGAATACAGTTGCTTCACTACATTATATTTCTTAGAAACAAGGTGGGTTGGTACAATTTTTTTTATTGTTTTTGAATGAAGTCACTTAGGCTCACTCAAGGATATATTTATTTTATTTACATAAAATAATATGAATATATTTTAAAATATAGTTTATTCTTGTGATAGCAAAGTTGGGGGAACAGCAGTCATTGCTCCAGTCTTCAGTGCCACATCATTCAGAAATCATTCTAATATACTGATTTGGTGCTCAAGAAACATTTTCATATTATTAATTTCTACACAGAAATTTCATGAATTTCCAGAAATTCAACTGTTTCATTGAGTGGTGCTATTTAAAACCTGCATGGAGCCATTTACTGTATTTAGAGAAAAACAAAGTTTAAAAATAATATGAATTCATTCATAGTTTTTTTTAAAGAATTATGGAAAAGTTCCATCTCTGTAATATTGTATGATGTTGACTAGACACTTTGAACTCTCCATACTTGATTCCCCACACACGCTCTTGTAGACCCCCACGCTGAGCCCTGACAAGTGTAGAATGAGAATTTAGGGCTTTTCATGCTATTTTCTGGCTTGTCTCATTAGATTAGTCTCAAGGCTTAATTAGTCACTTTAAGAGAGCTTAATTCATCTTTTATTTCTGAGGAGTGGAGTTAATCAGCCAAGTTGGTCCTTTTAAAGTTTTTAATAGCAGCTTGTCAGGAAGCAAATGGGTCCGTCTGGGCTGAAAGACATCCTGGTTTCATTACACATGGGAAAGTAAAAAAATAAAATAAAATCATGCTTAGAATGCATATTCACCTTTTAAATGTTTTTTTTTTTTTGTGCAATGTAACAAGGCAGTGCTTTTTCTCAGTGTCTGTCTCTCTCACCCCCTGTCTTTCTGTCTCTGTAAACACAAAGGATGCTTGTGTGTGTGCACACATGAATAAGTCTAGCAGAGTACAGAGGATTGTGCTCTGGTCCCTAGAGTCATCTGTCAATCATATTTCACATTCAGCAGTGAAAAAGAGTAAAAGAATCCCCGGCGGATGGGCCAAAGAGGCTTCACTGATCTACAGGGGTGGTAGGAGCAGAATTTAAAGACCACTGAAGCTGTCTGCCACACACAGACGACATTCAAAGTCATATTGAGTTTAATCATCCCACAGTGCTCCAGACTCAAGAAAAAATGAGCAAAATACAGCCACAAAAAAACTTGTTATATCCAGGAATGGAGAAGGTGTCAAACAGGGACATTTGACTGAATTCTTTTGACACCTTCAGCAGCCAAACCCCTTTTGCAATTCTGAGATTGTCAGACATGCAACATAAACAAGATTAAACACAAAGGGAGATCTCACAGCCAACAGTAATTAATGTTAAACTCCCTGTATGCACAGCAACTCTTAATTAAACTATATCATGAGTTGAATGGCTGTTCTAAGGGTCTGAGATTTCAAAGGAAGTTTTCTCATACCAAGAGACAATTTCCCTGTCAAAAAGATACAAATCCCAGAGAGTTGTTATGAAATTATTCTGAATGAAACCCTCAGGCTGCTATTTACAGAGATTCACCAATGACATGGTTGAGAAATTACTTTTAAAATGCAAGTTGTAGCTGGCAGGAACAATATGGGTCCATATCGCAGATCTTTATAAGACATTATGAATTGCGGCAATGTGATTTGCGGATCTCTATAACCAATGCTTGTCTCCTTAGATCTAGTCCATTACTATTATCATAAAAATATTAGTCTTTTGGAAATGCTGCAAAATTGAACACCTTACTAGGTGAAATGAGTTTTCTATCCTGGGCGCCCTCAGAGGAGATGCGGTCAGTACAGAGACACTTGTTCATTCAGCCATAGCAGACAAGCAAAATATGAACATCTAACTGAAGTAAGAAAACACAGAGGGAGAAGGACTGAAGAAAGAGGAAATATGATCTGTCAGTCAGTTTGAGACAAGGCCAGGATTATCAGGTCTAAGACACCATAGACAGCCTTAGCCTCTAGCTTCTGCTGCCATAGTAACCCACACTGTGGCCCCGGTCATGCACTGTGAATGATGCTTTGTTAACCGCAGAGAGACTCGTGATGTGGATGATCCCAGTGGTTGGCTCGATGAAAGAGTGTAAATAATTCTGTAAAAGCCAATAAATTTGCTGTAATCATTTTATCAACTGTTCCAGTCCCAGTATATTATAAAAGGGAATATATTGTATATTTTTATCATATTTTTTATTTTTCTCAAGTGCTCATATAATGTTTATAATATAGTAAATTTATCCTCCAGTCATTCCAATTTAAATTCCAGCTCAGCGTCTTTGTGGTATGTGGCCAATGCAATTCAAATTTGAACTCATGAATTAAAAAACAAGCCAATTCTTCATTTCTGAATTTGAAGCGATTCTAAATTTTGTATTAAAAACGAATTAGACAGGCTATTTGTGTCAACAGGCTTCTATATTTAAATAACCCATGTTATGAATGGCAAAATGTTTTGAATGTGAAATGAATAACATTTATATGTTTCAGATTTGCGGTCACATCTAATAAATTTGGTGCTTCCCCGTCTCATCTCATAAAGCCTACATTGTAAAAGCTTCCCAAAACATCCATATTCAAATGTGCCACACAAACTGTTAAGGTCAGAGTGAAATTATCAGGGATGTTGGTCAAAAATAAACTTGGTAGGATATGCAGTGCGATATACACTAAACAAATATAAAAATAGCAAAATGTTTGGCAAATGTCCCCCATATTTACCTGTAGCTACTAATAGGAAAAATATATTTTTCTGGTGTATGGAATACTAATATCTAGCTTTGTGTTAAAAACAGAGTATTTCTATTGTATATTAAACTCATTTCTTATGGAAGAATATTCCAGACTATTTTCAAAAGGAATTGCAAATTATATTTTCAATTGCGTTTTCCACATGTGGGCGCATAAATTGTGACATAATCCAAATGCAATCGCAAATCTTGCATTACCGTTTGCATTTTCGCTTTCGTGAACGCACAGTGACTGCCACATCTCAAATGAAAAAGTAAAGTCCATTTGCAACTGTATTTCCCATGTCTTACTAGTTATGAGCCTGTCATATTTAAATAGCAATATTAATTACCACATTTGCTTTTTCACTTTCTCTGCGTCGTGCATGTAACCTGCCAAAACTCAAATGGAATCGCAATTCCTTTTGCATTTGAATTTCCGATGTCTACACGGAAAGTTGTCAATCAATGTGAGAGGCGGGACTATACTATGGGGCGTGTTTGTATCAGGAGGTGACGTCACTCACAGACGACCAGGCCGAATGCTTTGATCAATGGAGGTATTCAGTAAAGGCTCCGCTAAAGGCAGCTCTGCCAATCAGATCGTGCCTGTGTTAACGAACAGACAGTGCAACCTTCTTGGCACAATACATAATTCTGTCCTTTTTACCCCAAATACAGCGATTATCCCCTGCTAACAGAGCCACAAACAGTGCGCACAATAGGTCAATATTCACAATTAACGAAACGCTTTTCACCTGTCTCAACATCTCTCACTGTTTCTCTCACTCCGATTGATGCAAATGAGTAAACAGACAGTGCAATTCTACACTTATGGTTTCCTACAAAGAAATGTAGAAAATATAAAAGAGTAGGCTGCAACACTGTATAACATCACTGAACTAAACTACATATGCAAATCGCATTTCTTATTAATATACATTTATTAACAATAAAGATTAAAAATAAGAAAGATGCACATTACAATTAAATACGTCGCTGTAAATGAGAAACTGTGACGACTCGTGCAGCAGTAATAATGTAACAATAACATACAATTTCAAGCAAAATGTTCATATTTATTCAAGCATTTAACATTTATAAGTTTAATTAAATGTCAGTAACAAACTGCATAAATTATAGTGATCACGAAGAAGGTCCTATGTCCCAAACGCGTACAGTACTTGATACAGTATACTCCTCATCAGTAATTCTATACTGCCACCTGCTGGCACAGTTGTGTAACTTAGAGAACAACCTTTGTTATGTCGAGATCATGAGAAAAATAAGTTGTGATAACGAGAAAACTATTTTTGTTATGTCGAGATCACAAGAAAATTAAGTCGTGATCACGAGAAAACAAGAAGGGAGAAGAAATGCATGGCCGCTTAGAACTTACGTAGTAATATAGCGCATCACCTGCCTCAAGATCTTTTACTGTTTGTACTCCGATTGAGGCACATAAGCAAACAAACAGTGCAAATCTGCACACATTTGCCTATTTGACACCTATAATTTTTTTTCTATCTTATAATAGAGCACCTGGCTCAAAATCTCTCAGTCTGTTTACACTCCAATTGATGCACGTGACAAAAAAGAAAATGCTGCTACTCCTACTCTGCCTGCCCTAGATGAGACTTCACTTTACACCAACGATCTAAGCGCAGCTGTCACAGAACATGCCACAGCCAAGGTGAATTAATATGAAAAACCATGTGCATCAATCCTAGTGTCTGGAGATCTTGAGACTTGTGCGACACTTTGGTGCTACTGCCCATGGGACGCGTGCTCCATAACGGATTAAAACTGTTAAAATATGAAATAATATAAAATATATAAGGTGGAAAATGGGTAAATAAATATAGATTGGCAGTTTTTTTTTTTTTTCAAACAGTAAAAAATCTTGAGGCAGGTGTGACGCTCTCTTTTACAGATGAAAAGAAATGTACTGTAATAAGTGTAGAATTGCATTGTCTGTTTACTCATTTGCAACAATCGGAGTGAGAGAAACAGTGACAGATGTTGTGACAGGTGAAAAGCGTTTCGTTAATAGTGAATATTGCAATAGTAAACGGTAATGCAAGATTTGCGATTGAATTTGGATTATGTCACAATTTATGCGCCCACATGTGGAAAACGCAATTGAAAAAACAATTTGCAATTCCTTTTGAAAATAGTCCGGAATATTCTTCCATAATTTCTATCATAACAACTCTCGGAGGGTTTGGTATGGTAATGTACATGACAGTGTTAGGGCCCTATTTTAATGATCTAAGCACATGGTCTAAAGCATACGGCGCAAGTGCACTCAGGGTGTGTCCGAATCCACTTTTGCTAGTTTAACGATGGGAAAACAGTCGGCGTGCTCGGGCGCATGGTCTAAACGGGTTGTCCCTATTCTCTTAATGAGTAATGGGTGTTTTTTGGGCGTAACGTGCAATAAACCAAACAGAGTCTCATCTCTCATTCCCTTTAAGAGCGAGTTGCGCCATGGCGAATTCGCTATTTAAACGGCGGAATTTAAAGGCGCACAGACTTGGTGCATTTCCAGAGAGCAAACGGATCTGCTCATGCGCGAGCAAATAGGTAGGCTAATTCTGATACACGCAATGACTATCCATTATGACATGTATGGCATTTTTATATTTATGTAACCTACACAATACTATTCTTTTACACTGTGATCCTTTAATTTTTAATATTTGCCATGTTTGTGTGCTGCTGCGCGTCCCTGTGTGTAATAAGCAAAGTGAACGCGCATTGTGGACCCGCCCAAAGGCACATTTTCTAATAACGCGCTCTTTAAATAACAATAAAATATTGCACCATTGACTTTAGACCAGGTTTGAGTTGGTCTATGGCGCAGTCTATTTTCAGTTCCTCAAAATAGCAACACGCCAACGATGCGCCTGAACACACCTCTTATTTAGACCAGCACACCCATGGGCGCACAAATGGGTGCAAATGCATTTGCTATTTAAACAACGCAGTGCAGGACGGGAAAATGAGATCTGCGTTGGGCTGAAACTAGCAAAAACACTTGTGCCGCGCCTTGCGCCACATTGCGCCGGGTGTATGATAGGGCCCTTAACGTTTTTGGTCTTGGCAAAATAGATCTACTACGCGGCTGCTGCAGCAGAGCAAGTACCGAGACTTGCTACTGCCAATACATTCACAACATGCTGCTGTGAGCATGTAAGAAATACTGCTGCTGCACATATAACATATATGAAATAACCCCCATATATAGCATATATCAGTCACCCCATATCAGATCTATACATGTGGAGCTGGGGAAGGTGGAGGGTTTCTGAAGTGTGCTGCAACTGATACAGCAAGCACTAGCCAAGTATTTGTGTGTTGAGCAGCAAGCTCATTGGCTGCTGATACAAAAAAGTACCAATCAGCTGCTTCATGTGATGATGTCATTATGTCAGATTGAGTTAGACCTATCAGACTGTGCCATCTAGGTTTCATGACAGAACTTTGGATTTCTTTCAAAAGAGCAAGAAAATGCTGTTTTTTATGATACTGCATCCCTTTAAGGAGTGTATGTTTGGTATGTCAGACTTTTGTTTAAAGTTAAGTATTTTTCATTTCATGTCTAAGTGTAATGTGTGTGTGGTGATTCTGTGCTCTGTAGTAATATTGCTGATTAGTTCTGGCAGATCAAAAGAAGGAAAAACTGAGCGAGGCAGGTTATCAGACAACTTTGTGTGGTGTTTTTGATCTTTTGTGATTGTCTAATGAGATCAGCTATGGGTGCTTCCCTGCATGTAATGGCTTTTTATGAAGAAAAGAAATGGACACTCTTTATGGCATTGAAAAGAGGAAATAATTACCAGTACTTGAAGTTCTCTTTATTACTACGCAGAACATTAGGGGTGGAGCATCTAACTTCATCCTGACATCATTCGTACACTCATTTTCAAGCTATCAAAGAGTTTGAACCGCTGGCCCTGACAATGCTGACCCAGCACAACAAACAGACACAACTGCAAGCCGGAGAGATTTCTGCTGTCACAACACATCAGCTCGAGATCTGACATGTAATCACTCTAAACGCTAAATGGCAGCAGAAAGCCATTAATAATTACAGCAGTGGTGAGCTTTTGATAAACAACTGATGTAAGAATGAGGCTTCATCTTCAAAGCTCTGCTCTCATGCAATGCTTTACGTGCTTTACTAAGTCCATTTTGTAAAAGTGCAGGCAGCCATTCACTTTTCATCCCTCAAGGAATCACCTTGACATATTGGAAGCCAGTAAGTGTGATCTGCATCTGTGAATACAGCCTCTTAAGTAGTGATTTTTTTCACCCCTTTCTCACCCAGACTATCTGAAATGATATGTTATATCTTTTTTTTAACGATACACAGAAGAACAGTATTATCTCAGGTGTTGCTATGATGTTTTTTTTTATCTGTCCATCCGTCCATTCATCCATCTATCTATCTATCTATCTATCTATCTATCTATCTATCTATCTATCTATCTATCTATCTATCTATCTATCTATCTATCTATCTATCTATCTGTCTGTCTGTCTGTCTGTCTGTCTGTCTGTCATATTCTGATGAATGTCTCAGGTTCTTCCTTCAATTTATCTTTTATTTGTTGTTGTTGCCATTTTATCATCCATCAAGTGAAAGCTGCATTATTTTATTGACTCTTTATTCATTACTATAGCACACATGGTAAATAAACTATGGGCAGAACTGTATTACTTACCTGTGAAAGTTAGAGGATTGTTGTAATGAGTATGAGTAATAATAGTAGTGATGCATGCAGCACTAACTAGATTTTATCAGCTCACGTCACTTACCTCATTTACTTCTTGAATTAGAATTACTATTACTAAAACCCATGGGAAAAGGCCTGAACATGCTGATGTATGTGCATATGTTAAATCCAGGCAGAGTATTTATGTGTCAATGCATTTGGCAGGTGGGGATTGAACTGGCTTCTCTTTTTGTCTGCTATCTCGTCCCGCTGACCTCTAGTTTGAAAATGTGAATGTAATTCTTGGTGGGATTTATCCTGGGGTCTATTACACGTAGTAATCTGTGTTTCCTGTATTCAAGCAGCGTTGCGGTGAAGCCCAAGTGCGTTTGTGGCAGTTCTGCAGGACGAGCTCAAAGGTGCTTGCGAGAGCACAGAGGCAGATTGAAAAGGAGTCGGAGCTTCAATCAAACCGAGGGCCTTGGAGAAATCTATCCCTCCACCAAGGTCTCATTTATGCACAAGTGATGGATTTAACCGCAGTCTGGGGAGGGAGAGAGAGAGAAAAAGAGATCGAGGGAAATTACATGCCCAGACCCTCATGTTTATTTGTAACACCTGCAAGCCGTGCTCTTAAAATCAAATTTGCTCCTTTGTAATTTAGTGGCTAATGTCGTGTCATGTGAACATATTTGATTTAAATCATTTCATGTCAGTGCCAGGAAAAGAGATATGCAAATGGCCTGACCTGAGCCTGTCATGCGGTCTGGCAAAATGGCCTCTGACAGATTAGACATTAACATTTGAAACGATCGAGGAGAAATCGCTCTTCACACTGCTCTCCTTTAGCTGAGACAATTACACAGTAGATTTCACAACGTGAGCACTGATCTCAGTGTGGCTGCTGCATAGTAATTTCATTTCCAATGAAACGATATTGATCTATTTGTCATTTCTGAAGAGCTCAAAACAGCCACAATCAAATACGTGAAAAGCATGGCAAGAGAGTGATGGAACAGACAATGCGCTTGCTGTGTTGCGATGCATATTGATGTGTTGGCGTGTGTACACACAAATTTGCAAATATGTGTTCGTCAAAGGACCATCGAGTGGGAAAAGAAAGAGAAATAGAGACAGAGACAGCAGTCTGTGATCTGGGTTACATGTCACCATCATCTGTCACAGAAAAGGATTTGTTTGATTGGTTGGTCCTATATATCACAGTCTGCTGTCAGCCACAGTAAATTTATACTCGGTCACATTGGTGATCTGGTAATCTGAAGCCTTGCTTGCCAGTGGGACAGTCGTATCTCATTCACTTCTGCCCTCGATAATAATTTTTCATGCGGCTTGGTCAAGATTGGTCCTAAACTACTACCATTGTCTTGACAGGAATGACTTTGATGCCCTTTTACTCGTGACAGGGCTTCAATGCATCTCTTACACAAGCTTCATGGAACACTTTGAGCTCCACATGAAAGGTACAGCAGATAGCATCACGTTTTATGAGGACGTTTCATGACGTTTCAAGGATGAAAGAAAGCAGAACAAAGTAAAAAATTAAGAACTGGCTCCAGAACGGGCTTTCAGTTAATGAATTTGGAATTTGAACTGAGCTGGCCACACCCACAGGAAGCTGAACTGGAATTTTAATTGGAATGAGAGTAAATGTCATTGCACACCGAGTCATTTTTTTCACATTTTCGAAAGTTAAAAAATAAATGCGACCTCACGTTGTGTCAATCACGTTTACACACTGCCTCCGAAACTTTCGTCCGTCATAAAAAAATTCAGATCAGGTTCGGTCTTTTGCATTTCCGTATTTGTAGCATGCATTTTGATTGGAAAGAATGACGAATACGAAAAAATGGAAAAACGCATGCAACAATTTTGTACTCAGTGTGCAATGACCTTAAAACTTTCAAACAAGGCTTTGTCAAGGCAATATTCAATGTTAAATTGAAAAAAAATAATTATATTTAGTTATATTTTGATTTAATTCAGCTTCCTTACTTTCAAATTCGAATTGCAGTTCAGGAATTGGCATTCTCAATTAACTTCTGAGTGGTGCACAACCCATGTATTGATACATCATGCAAATTCCCCTGCAATCACTGGCTGCAGTTCAAATGGTCAGTGACAAACGGGGTCATAGTTAATACTGTCTGATCTCTGAGAGTCATGCTATAATACCCTCCATGCCAGGCAGTGGCAAAGTTGCTGACGCTACATAGAGTTCAGTGCACTGGGAAATGTTGACATGAGTCATGTGAAAGCGCCTTCAGTCTTGATCTTGCAATGCGTGAGATTATCAGCAGGAAAATAATGGGAGTCATTACTGAGTGTAAGCATACGCTGTTGATTGTGGCTGTGAAGAGGCAGGATTTTGACATGGCTTTCATTTGCACTCTTCTGTTTGAGACAAATTATTGCTTTGATAATACATCTTCAGTCCACAGCGATGTGTGATCAGCCGTGAGAAAAACGCTCAGCCAGGCACTGAACAGACAAACGGCATTTGTAGGACGGGTGGGTTTTTCCAAGGCTGTGTTTAGGAAGCAAGTGTGAGGTGATTCATGACGACTGTGTGCGTGTTTGTTGGTGTGAAATTACCCAGAACACATTTAATGGGGACAACAGGCTCGGATTAGAACCAGCGCATGTTCAGCACATCTCTCTTTCTATTTTTCTTTCTCTCGCCTTGCTTTCTCTCTATCTCTGGCCCTCTTTCTTGTTCATCAGACTTCATCAAGCTCTTTGTGGATGGGATTAACCTTACACAGTTTGGATCCTTACACTGTCATTAGCACCAATTCAGGGAAAGCTTTCTGCTTTTCCAAATACGCTCAGCCATCAAAATCCCTGGTCCATGTAAGGGATGTGCATCAGCGATCGAGTACTCGATTACTCGGCCGTGACAGCAATGATCGATCATGAAAACAATGATCGTGGGAAAAAAAAAATTCAGATTGGTTATAGCAGCAATTTGGGCGGCACCCTGAGCTCTGATTGTTTAGCTTGCAACAGCATGGGGTTCAAAGTATAGACGTGAGAAGAGAGAGAAGCTTGGCTTTGAAGTCACGTAGTGATGTCTGGGTTAGCTACATACACATCTGATTAATCTAATAGGATTGCGTTGGGATGTTAACATGTATTTACATGCAGCTGTATGCGCTGCATATTACCAGTATTTAGTTTCATGCTCAAATGCAATGCCCGATATTGACTGAGTCATTTGAGACGATCATATTGCTTTTAGATGTTTCTTTTTAAAAAATACTGATCCTATAATAATGCAACAGTGATGTTTTTACTTCGTATGGCTTCGAAAACATGCAGACAGTTTTAGGAATCACTTGATAATGTAGATGAAAATATAGCACAAATCTGCCATAAACATTAATGGCATAAGTATTATAATGAGAACTTTATAGAATGTGAAATCTATAGTAAATCCTGTCCTTGCCCGTGTTTCAGCGCACTGTTTAAAGCGCATCACGGCAGGAGCACTCTTTCTCTCTCTCTCTCTCTCTCTCTCTCTCTCTCTCATGCTATAGTGCGTAACTTAAAGTTCACTGGCATATGCATCCTTTTGTGTAGATACAAGTTGTAATGTTACGTTTATGTTATGTATCTAAGTTATCTGATTAATATCATAGGAAGCATCATAGAACGGGTTTCAGTTTATTGGCATAAAGTCATATTCACCTTCACCTAGGCAGCTATTCTTTTTTAGATGCTTCTCTTTTAATAACATTGCTGCATCATAATCAACATCTAATCATGTGTTTATGTTTTCATGTCATATTTTTTTTTTTAACATTCATTTTCATAACAGCCTTCAGATATTTTCATTATCTCCATTACGGCCATGCCCCACCCCCTGCACACGCCCCGCCCCGATTACTCGAGTAATCGTTTTTTAAACCTATCGATGATCGAAATAAGAAATTGCCAAAAATGCCTAGTCCATGTATTCTGGGTGTCTTGATCAGTTTAGGATTAATATAAACATATTTAGTAATTACTGATCTTTGTTAATGTGGCAGCTATGTCAGTTTTTCTAATGTGAGTCAATGTGAGTTAATCTTTACTTAAAGCTCTCAGTGGCATGAAAAAACTGGAAACTTTGCTTTTCAAGGGCTGCATTTAAAGGTGATGTCTCTCTCCGATAAATGGGAGGTTTGCAGTGACTGGATCTAATTAATCTTTATAAGGCATTACTGTGCAGACTATTTTCTCACATCAGCCTTTACTTTTGCAGCTGCAACACTACAGATTACTGCCCTGTGGATGAAAAAAAAACAAACAAAAAAAACTACCAAGCTTGTGAGAAAGCATAGGTCTATGTGTGTGTGTTGGTGAAAGAAAATCAGATTGTGGACCTTAAATATAATGATCTGTGGAGATACTGTAATGTTTGAAAGCTTAGGCTGATTCTTTATAATTACTATGAAGTCTGTCTCTCTCTCTGACTATGTCACTATTATTATCTATTATAATTATTCTCATAACCAGCCTTGGTGTCTTATCATATTAACAGTGTATTTTTTTGTCATTCACAATCTTCTGTTTTCATAAAAGTGTGCTAGGTAGCCAAAAAAAAAAATAATAATAATTTGATCCAGAATCTTGCAGCAAATATGTTCTGATGTCTAATTGTCACTTGTCCCAATATTCTAAATACGGCATCAATGAAAGTCTATGCTATTTGTTTTCCTATTTTAATGTCTGCCAGGAGGAAAATTAATTGCACACCTCTCTTCAACAAGCGGTGCAATAGGAGTTATCATTCATGTTCAAAACACAAACATAATTTTTTAGCTTGATTCTTTGGGGAAGGGGTTTGTTTAAATCACCTAATCACACACTCCAAGTATAAGCAATAGTTATATTGATGCTTGATAGCTAAATATAGAGTGCTATAGACACCAATTAGTTCTTCTCTTCATAGGAGGGCTAGTGCCTGAAGCACACGCTGAGATAGAACAGCATGAATGAACAGCTCTGCCCTCCTGACTGGATGGTCTAGTGAGAGGCATGTGGACTCACTGGTGGGTCTGATCATTCTCCAGGCTTATGTGCACGGCTGTAGAGGACTGGCTGGAGAGCATATTAATGCCACTTTGTCAGAATTAAGAGGTTAAATGGTTGTCTGGGCTTCGTTGTCACATTGCCTTAGAGGACAAGGCAAGAGGAAAAGCCTATTAACAGAAGCACTCCTTTTTTTCCCCTGTGTACCTCTCTGCCACTATGTCGCTCATTTTCTTCTCCGCAGTCCCTTTCTCCACCTATCCTTTATCACTATGCTCTTCCCCAGCGTCCAGGCCTGTGGATTCCCGCAGAGACAGACATCTCCCACTTAATCAGCTGCTGTGTTTCTTGTTCAGATAAATTGGAGCTTGTTCCTCTTGAGAGGTATTTCCTGGAGGACGCCAACGCCACCCAACAGTATAACAGCCCCACGAGCCCCTGCTTAGTGTACACCAGCATGTGGCGCAGCAGAACATACCAGTACACCGATTAGTTTGCGAGGATGCTGCAGTGTGAGGAAGGACAGTGACATTAGGGCATACTGTCTTCACGCAAACCAGCAGCACTCTTGTTTCAATGCCTCTTTCTGAATTGCAGATCCATGGTATATTTTCACCTGCCAGCAGTGGCTGACAAAAGTGCACCTTTGGGTGTCCTTACCTCAAGGTGCAGAACAAGGTAGCCTTTATGCAAAAGAATGACTTGAGGAGAGTGTATTATTCACATTTTGTCAGTCTGACCTTCATATTTTTCTCTTTTTAATGAGCATTTTAACATGAATCCCTGTCCATTTTTACCTCTTTAGAGGCTCCATTTTCTTGTTCTTTATTATCATGGATTGCTGGAACTTAAAACGGGGAATAATCTTCACATAAATTATGTGCAAAACAAGACTGGTTTTACTGGTTGTCTGCATGAGGGATCTTGACTTTAAATGGCTCTATAAAAGATCTATGAGTCTTTGGGTGTTTAATGGCCAGTCCTTATCTGGATTTAGCCAACAGCTGGAGAATAGTTTCAACCACTGCTTCGTATTCATAATATCGCTCATGTACCACCAAGGCCAGTGCCTTTGAAACATAAATTGTCTTCGTGTCATTAGCCTGTACCAGCCTATACCCAGTGGTTGAACTGTAAAATAATTTCTGGGGGGATGGTGTGGTGGTGGTGGTGGTGGTGGTCCTGTGGCTAATTTTACACAATGATTACAAAATTAGTCTCGTTTTTAAAAAGGTTTCTATTTATTGAAAAATTAGCCTTATTAAATTAACTATTATTTATTTATTTATTTTCCTTTTCTTTGGCCTGAAATAGAGGAATTTTGGTCAATATTGATAATTAAACAATATTTTTCTGAATGTGTTTTTGTGCTGGCACATTGGCTGATTGAGGTCCGTCATGGATAAATAAATATGACAATAAAACCGCCAGTAGGTGGCAGCAAGTCCCTGTTTTAATAAATGACTTACTGAATCATTCATATCAAACGATTCGTTCAAACGGCTGATTCAATAGAAACGAAACAAGTGAGACCATCCCTGCGTACCAGTGTGCATACTATCGACCCTATCTGCCCTAAATAGTATTGAAAATTACCAATATCACATAGAATTTAGGAAGGTTATTATTCACATTGGGACACAGGCCATGGACCATTGAATCACTGGCTCACTAGATTCATTCAAAATTGTCTATTAGTGTTGTTGTATAAAACTAATAGCACATTTGTGCTTACTGCCTCGCGCACATGTGCTGATATACAGAAAAGTACACTGCTTGTGCAATGAATATAAAACATAAAAACTCATACATGGGTATTTTTTGTTTCATTGCTGGAATTGTAAGGGCATTCTAACTGTATTCTAATGGGCTTCATCGCACAGTGAATGCTTTAGGACTCAATACGTGTTTTTTTATTCTTTTTTCTCAAAGTTGGATAATGTCAGCTCTCCTATCGTCTCTCATACCTTCTGTTGTCTTCTTTTTAAAAAACTTAAAAAGTTGCGCTTGAACCATTTTGCGAGAAAAATTATGAAATTGCTTCCGCTTGTGCACAGCTTGTTACAGTACCAAGTTCTGATTGGCCAATCGCCGTTATTTAGTTTGTAAATGATCATAAGTAGAGAATTTTAAAATTCCATGTGCATGATAAATTTTAAGTAATACACAAAATTAATAATCCAAAGGGTAAGGGGGGATGATGGTTTTACAGAGGGGAT
This sequence comes from Onychostoma macrolepis, assembly GCF_012432095.1. Classification (NCBI taxonomy): domain Eukaryota; kingdom Metazoa; phylum Chordata; class Actinopteri; order Cypriniformes; family Cyprinidae; genus Onychostoma; species Onychostoma macrolepis. The sequence continues at coordinate 7,626,170 of NC_081178.1, read as the reverse complement.
GCTTTTTGTAATTTTTTTTCGACCAAAGGGATGCCATCCCCCCTCAATTCGAGCCCTGCCTATACCCCATATGTGCACACAATAAAAAGCACTTTAATTTGGATTCTCATTTAACTGTTGTTTTCTTTATTTGCTTTATCTTGTAGGAAAACCCCTATATGTGCAACAACGAGTGTGACGCAGCCACAGACGAGCTGGCCCACCCCCCTGAGCTCATGTTTGACTTTGAGGGCCGCAACCCCACCACTTTCTGGCAGTCCACCTCCTGGAAGAAGTACCCTAAACCTCTGGCAGTCAACATAACCCTGTCATGGAACAAGACCATTGAGCTGACCGACGACATTGTCATCACTTTTGAGTCGGGTCGGCCGGAGCAGATGGTTCTGGAGAAGTCTCTGGACTATGGACGTAGTTGGCAGCCTTACCAGTTCTATGCTACCGACTGCCTTGATGCTTTCACTATGGAGCCCAAAACGGTGAGGGACATTACCCAGCACACGTTGCTGGACATTATCTGCACCGAGGAATATTCCAGAGGTTACGTGTGGAAGAACGACAAGACTGTACGCTTCGAAATCAAAGACCGCTTCGCACTGTTCGCTGGCCCCAAGCTGCACAATATGGCCTCGCTGTATGGACAACTGGACACCACCAAGAACCTGAGAGACTTTTTCACCATTACTGACCTGCGCATACGTCTGCTCAGGCCTGCCACAGGCGCCACTATGGTGGATGAGAACAACCTTTCCAGATACTTCTACGCCATCTCTGACATTAAAGTACATGGCAGGTAAGACATTTAACTTTTGTTTGGGGTTTGTTGCCTTTGGCTCTTTTCTTTTTTTCGTTTTCTTAACAAACCATTTCTCATTCTGTAGTTCTTTGCATTGGGAGGCAGGGTAGGTGTACTTCACTTTATATTTTTAGGGGAATGTTTTATGCATAGGCTTGATTTATTTAAACAGCTAGACAGAACTACAGTGTATTGGTCTTACAATTATTTAAAAAAATACATAAAAAAGATCTAGGGGAAACATTTAGTCTAAGTGCAACTTTGAGAATCAAGCAACTATCAAAAACTACTGTTCTCATTAACTCTTTAATTTCAGTGTGTGTGTGTGTGTGTGTGTGTGTGTGTGTGTGTGTCTGTGTTTTGTTTTGTTTTTATTTGTTTGTTTGTTTTCCAGAATGAGAACATTATTGAAATTAGAAAGCTTTTTTTAGGTTGTTCTTCATGTTTTACTAAACTCCTGCATAGTCAGGATTTTTTGCAGTGTTCTGAAATTTACTTTCTAATTTGACACCCTGTGATCAATCTCAGGACTGTGAAATTCACTGTTCTGACACCCAGGCTATAAACAGGAGTTCATTCTCTAATTATACACGTATCAGGGGCCATACCCGCCTCCATCTCATCTCACATTTACATGTTCATTTCTTTTCGTCTTAACAAGGAGACAAGATTAAGTTCAGCATCCGTCCCAGCCTGGTCATCACATTAGTGTCTGAGGTCAACAATAAAGATGCTAATTCATTAAATTCTAATGAATTAAGTATTTTAAGTATTTAATGTAGGTTTAATTCTGTCATTTTAATACACCATAATAATAATGTATTTTTGTTTTGTTTTATTTTATTTAATACAATTAATACAATAACAAAAAAAATTATTTAATTTTTTAATAGTATACATAATACAGCATAGTTTGCAAAATATTAGGAAATAGTTAGCAATCGCATTGTTTTATTATAGAGGAATTAGACTGCGGAAAGTAGGAAAGTCTAATCTACAGCAAACTTCACATCAGAGTGTACAATGCTGTGTGTTGAATGTGTGAATGTTTCTAAACCTGTTAGTGGATGAAGATGACAGTTGATCACAGAAGGCTGTAAATTTTAAACCTCCCTCAAGGCTGTGTTCTCATTAATGGTGCACAGTGATGATCGGTGAGTGTCATCTCTGACGGATATTTAGGAGAGGAGTGACTTGTCGTCTTGTTTCTAAAAAGGTAATCCAGAGTTCAGCAGCATCCTCGTTGTTGTGGGTTTTTCTCTGAGCCTCCCTGTCATGGAGAATCATGATTCATCTCCCTCCACATACTCACAGGAAGCACACGCTCCTTTATCCCCTGAAATGTGTTTCTGCCTCACGGTGCGTAAGCCACTAGAGTCTGGCAGGAGGCAGATGACCCCAAGCACAGGAATTCCTGATCTTAGAAGAGATTCAGTCTATATCGGTATGAAACAAAGGAGCCGAGATGCAGCCCTAGAACGGAGAGCTAAGTAGGTCAGCAAAATGAAAGAAAAGAGAGGAAAAGGTACACTTTAGTCCAGTGTCACACACTAATGTTTGTTGTGTTAAGATGCCATATTTATTAATAATTATTTAATATCATATTTTGTTACGAGGGTCATGTATGTTTTGGAAGAGTAGATTAATATCTGATATTATAAATACATTGGAGTGGTGTCTTGTTTGTGTGAGAAACAGTTTAAAAATTAAATTAGGTTTCCTTCATCTGAAGTGGCTTTGTAAAGTCGCTGTAAAACGTATTATATTATATCTTATATCTATTATATTCTATCTATATATTCATAAATATAAAGCAGTAACAGTATTTTAGTATAATTATATGAATTATATTTATTTTTCCATTTTCAGTTACATTTTTGTCACTCAGTTAAATTTATTTCTGGTTCATCCATCACACTGGAAATGGAAGCTGAAGTCAGGCATTGCATGTTGAGATACATTATTCCATGTAGTAAGCATTTTAGCAAATGTAGTAGGTCACAAAATTTGCATATTGTGCACTGTATGTATGTATATATATATATATATATATATATATATATATATATATATATATATATATATTAGACACTGCAGCAATTGTGATAGTCTCTTTCTCTCCCTCTCAGTCTGAAAACTACGCCCAACACTTCTTTCTCCCTGTCCTTCCATGTCTTTCTTTTTCTTTCTTTCTTTTACTTCATCCCTCATTCCCCCCTCCATCTGTGTTTGATCAATAGAGTGTAATTAAAGGAGGGATGAAGCAGGCTCCTAGAGGAACAGCTTGAGTCTGACTCTGTCTCCTCTGACACACTGCTGGCCCTCACTCATTCTGATGTATAATGTATGCATTATACATCAGCCCTCACTCTCAACCATAGTCTCTGCAGGAGAACCGAAAACTCCTACTGTTCCTGGTTAGCTTGCATTGAAGATAAAGAGGGGTGTAAATGTCTCACTCAACAGCCATGTCTAAAAGACAATCTTTTAATTTGTGAATCACAACTGTCATGCTGTCTTTTTAGATTGATGCATCGTTGTGTGCTACATTATAAACAGTCAGGACAGAAATTGAATTTGCAATTCTTACAGATCAGCATTAACTGTGTTTTAGTAGTTTGCGGTTGGATGGTTAATTCACTCGTGAGTACATTGACATTTCTTTATTAACTAAAAGAAAGTATGTATATATTAAAAATGATAAAATATATATATTTTTAATTTTTTAAATATATATTTACCCCCCCCCTCTCCCTCCCTCACTCTCTCTCTCTCTCTCTCTCTCTCTATTAGTGCTGTCAAACTTAACACGTTAATAACGCATATTGTTTGTACATATATATACATACAGGGGTGCACAGAAGTTTTTCAGCCTGGTTCTCATATGAGAACCTGGAGATTTGGTTTGGTCTTCACACGGGCCATGGCATGTAGTGTGACCCATAAAATATAACTATTAAAAAATGTATTAATAATAGTGATAATAATATTATTGCACTTTTTGTTTTTTTAAATAAAATAACTAACTAAAAATAATAAACTAAATAATCAAGTGTGATAATACTATTTTTTTAAAAGGGAGTATTACATACAAATGCAATTATTTTATAGTAAACCTAAAAATAAAATGCTAATATTTTTATTATTATTATTTTTATTATAGGCCTTTATCACACTTCCGCATTCAAAAAGCGGAAGATTCAAATAGTAGAGTAAAAGAACTTCCGCTGCAGCCTCTATCAATGGCTGTGCCCATAGCACGGCATTGTTGTGGATTATTTATGTAGAATTCAGCACATATACGTCTTCTAAAGACACCAATCTCAATCACGATTGAATATCATTTACTGTGAACAAGAACTGGAGGTTAATCACAATAAATATAATGCAAAAATAAACAATATAATATTAAAATTAAAATTATATAAGTCTGAGTATTCCTCTGGCAGTAACTTGAGCTGCGTGCTCTTCAGTAATCTGACAGTCGCGTCCATAGACATAATATACGTATATTATGTCTGTGGTCGTGTCGCTCAGATAGGCTAATGTTACACATTAAAATGAAGGATGACATGATACATGGTATGGAATCGGTATAAATACGCAGTTTTAACATTGTCGTTTATTTCGTCAATGATCAACTGAACTAAATTATTAAATTTTCTTCACAAAACTGGCGTCTGTCCATTGACAATAAAGCAGGCGGAAATTCCTTTACGCTACTAATCGGAGCCGGATGTGACGACACGTGGACTGTGATAAAGGCCTATTATAATTATTTTTATTTTAATTTTCATCATTTTCAAACGTAAAATCAGCAAGCTTTTATTTTGGCGGGTTGCCGGTAAGTAAGTGTTATGCGCTTTCGGGTTTAGCGGTGCTGATGGAAGAGCGTCAGTGAATGAAATGTCACAGTTTTGCTTTGAAAACGGCAGCAGGTCAGGTAGCCTAGATTATGCTTTCAGTTTGGATAGAAATCTTATACAGTATTTACACAGCGCATTTTTAATTTTGGTTGCGCATGCGGACCTGCGGACCATTTATGTGCACCCCTGTATATATATATACACACATACGCGTTAGCGCAAGTTCATTTTAACGGCACTAATTTTATTAACGCGCGATTAACACAGCGCACATTTTCTGTTTGACCCGTGGCCTAACCCGTTGTGGGAGAAATGGAGATGCACAGTGTTGCCAACTAAACACAGATATTATGTTGCTTCTCTAATTTTACACGAAATATACACAGCTATGAAAGTGACGTGACATGTGGCTCTGCATTTAACCCATCCTAAGTGGACACACACAGCAGTGAACACACACCCAGAGCAGTGGGCAGCCATTTTTGCTGCAGCACCCAGGGAGCATTTGGGGGTTCAAGGGCACCTCAGTCGTGGTATTGAAGGTGAAAGAGAGCGCTGTACATTCACTCCCCCCACCTACAAGTCCTGCTGGACCTGAGGCTCGAACTCACAACCTTTGGGTTACAAGTCCAACTCTCTAACCATAGGCCACGACTTCCCTATTGTCATTATCTTATGTGTATTTGATTTTATCAGACGACAGCTCGATTATCTGGATTTTTGTGCAGATTAACATCTTGGAAGGGAGAGCTGCTTATGTAGCCTAGTCTTAATGGGTCGCGTTTCAGTCACTATTTCATATTCATTTCATTGTCTGACAACAGAAACAGTAAAATATATCAATGAAAACAGTTTTATTGAGAATTTAGCTGCATCAAAATGCAGTATGTGGGCACAGAGAGGCAAGCAAATCTAATAATAAATGTACATTTTGCATTTTCAGAAGAAGTGAGCTGCCCTGTCGTGCAAAAATGTAAACAGGTTTGTGTAGGTAAATTGCTCGGTGCAAAGAAAGAGAAGTAATGGGAACCTGGAATTTCTTTTTTCATGTGTCTAATAGACATGAACAAGTTATTTGAAAAACATCTATGACCTTTGAAACATGTCTACTCTTCATGCTCTATGTTGACTATGATTTCAATAATAATAAACATACATTTGCATAAAGCATCCATATTTGTCCATGCCCATGTTGAATAGAGTATTAAAAACTTGAAAAGTATTCATTTAAGGTTAATTTAGAACAACTAAAAATGTGCGATTAAGTTGTGATTAATAACGAGTTAAGTCATGACAATCATGCGATTAATCGCAATTTTAAAAAAAATATCGATTGACAGCCCTAATATATATATATATATATATATATATATATATATATATATATATATATCAAATTAAAGGTTAAACATTTCAATCAACATATATTATAAAATGTATTAAAGTAAAAAAAACATATCACAAAGAAAGGTTTCTTGATATGATCAATTGTAAATGTATCTGTTTACACAAGAAAATAGAGTCGCTACTTCATTTCAAATGCTTTTCTGTTATCTGTGCAAAACCGTTGCATCTTTGGTTAGGCCCGGATACAGTTGTCTCCCTCGGGGATCGATGATATGGTGATTGATCGTTTAATTGCGGTCCTCCTTGGCTGCTCGGACAGGCAGTCGTTCGCCGAGAAGTCAATGTGTTTTACTCTTTTTTTTTTTTTTTTTTTTCTGGGATGCTTGGGCCGTGCTGAGGCCAGGAACCGGAGGACAGATAATCTATTTGTGCTAATTTCGAGATTCACCCCACACCCCCACTCCTTCCTGAATAAGTCATTCCGCTCTGTATCTTCCTCTTGCCATCTCATGTGCTGTGCTAGGCAGTTCAGCTCTTCCACATCAGCACATTTCATTGGTCCGGTCATCTGATGTTTCAGCAGTCTTCTGTTCCACATGCTCTTTCACCACAAAACTTAATCTAATCATGTTATAACCTCCCGGTCTCAGATGATTGCAATCCGATTTGCATTTCTCTGATTTTATTTAAAGCGTTTGATTTTGTGCTATTGTTACAGAAATGGAAGAATTCCAGTGCAACTTTTTATATCGGTTGATATGGACACCGATTTAGATATATTCCATTTGACCTCTTTACACCATTGACACATCAGGAAGCTGCTGCCCAGGCAATTAATCTGAGACTGTGTGTGTGTGTGTGTGTGTGTGTTTCTACTGTGAGAAACAGAATCGGAGCACAAGAGATCCAAATGATGAAGTGTAATTACACACCCAATTGATTCTGGCACCTCATTCATCATCCAGTCATCATGTTATTCACAAACGCCGTTTCCAAGCGTCAACTGAGCTAAGAAAACAATTTAATGTGTAAAAATACACACTTAACCCTGCAGATACATAGCTGTTGTCACTACATCCCTTGAGCCAACTCAAGAAATGTCCAGCTTATTTTCTCAGTCTCCCAGAATTCACATTCATCTCTCTCACTGCTTTCTTCTGCTCCCTCTCACTCATAAGAGTGCATTAGCTGACTTCTCCTTTCACCGATTTGGGAATTAAACGAAATGCAGGTGAAGGATTAATTCCCGCAATTCCTCAGAGTTACTCTGCTCTCCCCATGATTGATGAGCGCATTTAGTCGTTCAGTTCTTTGCATCTGCTTATCCCTGTCCACATCTGCCTAAATGCTGACCTTGATTTTGAAGACCACTGCCACTTTTCAGAGCTCCTCATACATGTTTTCTAAAGAGTTTTCATGTAGATGCTTGTTAGAACCATTTTAAGAATATAAAACATTTATAAAAAGAAAAGTATTGAAACAATAAAAACAATAACAGTAATAAAATAAAGTAAATAATTTGTTTGCTTTTTTTGTTCTTGCAAAAACCTAATAGTATCTTTTTGTGACTCATCTTCTCTGTTGTTCTTAATCAGGCAGTTGTAGTTCTCAGAATGAATGAACAACAGACAGGTAGCATCACTCAAGGTAATTGAAGGTGACACCTGGCTTGTCACCATTTACCATTAGACCTGCAGAAGCTCGTTTAAAGCATCTTAACAAGTCACAAAACAGAAACAATGACACTCCTGCAGTAGAGAAAATCTCTGTTAATCTATTTGTTTTGCTTTCGCATCTCCTCTCCCTGTCTCTGCCCGACCTGTGCACCCTCTTTAACTTATTTACGGATAACAGATCTGCTTGTTGGTGTTTCACAGCCTGTGGTTTTCACCAGCTTTCATACAAAGAGCTTCACATATTGCCCAGCATTTCCTGTCTGAGCACATGGGGCTCACTGTTCTGTCTCTCTCCACCATTGCCTCGCCATAATAAGATACCCACTGCTTTGAGAGTTCCCCAAGCAGAGCACCTGCAGTCCGTAGAGGTAGAAAAAATGAGGAGTAGAAGGAAGGAGAGCAGAGGAGAAGGGTTGTGCGGCAAAACAGAAGCAGAAAGCGCCGTATCTGGGTAGCCCAGCTGCCAGGTCCCAGATGTGTGTGTGTGTGTGTGTGTGTCGTGCTGGGCTGATGCGTGACTGCCATGCTTGGTCAGAATTGAAAGGGGGAGGGCTAATCTATCTCTGTTCCATGCGAATCATTCTGCAGTTCACATGTTTAATTAGCTCCTATAAAAAATACAAAAAAAATGCTGGCGTGCTCTTTGTTTATCAGGCCAATTGATTTTATGAATTATAAAGGAGCAATTTATGATGGCAAACTAAACGCAGTCAACATCCCTGAGGAAACGTCCATCAAATATCACCATTTCGTGGTGATATTTAAGAACTTAAGAGAGCGGGCATCTATCATCTGGTTATTTTGGCATTCATTTGTTGAATGCATATTAGGTTTGTCATAATAAAAAAAAAAATTGTAGTTGATACCTATAGCAGAGAAATTGATCTTAATATTAATTTGAATTAATAGCAACCTAATATTTAACCTATGTTAACCTTAATATTTAATATGTTTTATTTTTATACTTTAGATGACAAAGTTATTTTCACAAATAAATAAATATTTAATAAAAATACAATTAAAAAGGAAATAAACACTGTAATCAACAGGGCACTCAGTATTCTGGGAAGTTTGTGTGCATTGGGAATCATATTTTTTAAAATAAAGCCAAGGTAACACTCATTTTTAGGGATGTAACGATTACTGGTTTGATGATAAATCATGATTAAATTCCCCACGGTTAGAATTTACATTTCATATTTGAATTATCATTAAAATCGTATTAGATTACCGCGATTTGAACAACTCACAATAAATAAATACTGTCCAGCATAAAGCACAGTTTTAAGCAACAGTCTCACGTGCGCACAGCAGCAGAGTAGTTTTGTTCTGAGTAAAAATAGGGCGGAAAAGCTGAGAGGTATTAAAAGAGTGCTAAGGGAATTATATAAAATAATATATTAATTAATTAATTATATGAATGTACCTCTGAAGGTTCTGACTGTCTTCAGATACGATTCGATGGCATTTTGTTTTCATCTTCACTTCATGTAATAGCCTACCTAATGGCAGTGTTCTTAATCGCAATACTGCTTTGTCCATGGAGTTCACGGGAAACAGCTCTAATTCAGCTTTTCCATAAGCGCCACCTGCTTCTCAGAGAGTGGATTTACTGAGACTTATATTTACATTCAGCCTGTGTGCAGTTTCTGTCTGGCCAAAAATGGACTGAATTTGCATGCCCTGCTCTAAATTGTGACCGGTTAATGAAAAACAAGCTTATGTGGATTCTACACATTTAAACAATTCAGATAAGTTATCTAGAATTATTTATGGAGCAGATAAAACGCATATAATCATTTATTAATCAATTATCATTTTGACTTGATTTTGAGAAAGCAACGTTTATGCGTGGTTAGTGAAAAACTAAAATTTTGAAGTCACTGAAATAAGGCCATAAAAAACATACAGAAGATGAGCTGCATAATGAACCAGGTATGTGACTGAGAGGGAAGAGTTACAAGGAAGAATGTGAGGACAAAATACATTTATATATTTTTTGTTTGTAGTTTATTAAGAATATATTAACTATCACAACTCGTAACTTGAGATTCACTTGCGAGTGCAGTTAAACAGTTTATTAGGAACAATCAAAGCTGACTTTTTAGCATCATTACTCCAGTCACATGAGCCTTCAGAAATTATTCTAATATTCTGATTTGCTGCTCAAAAAACATTTATTATTATTATTATTATTAAAAGTTCAGAAGAACAGCATTGTTTGTAACACGATAAATGTCTTTATCATCACTTGTGTGCTAAATAAAAGTTTTAATTTCTATATATACTGACTCCAAGCTTTTTAATAGTAAAAATATTTCACAATATTGCTGCTTTAGCAAATACAACTTTATGTATTTTGGATTAAATAAGTGCAGGCTTGGTAAGCAGAAGAGAATTCTTTACAAAAACATTAAAAATCGTACTGTTCAAAAACATTTGACTGGTAAGTGTCATGTTGAAATATATAAATGTACATACCTGGCATTTTCATTGTGTTTATTGTTTATGTGCTCTGAAGGAAATAAAAAAAAAAATAAAAACATTTTTAAATTCTGGGAATGTTTCTCTGAAATATTTCTCTCAGCAGATCTTCTTCCAGAAACAAAAAGTAGCCGGGATGAACTTGTTCACGGGGAGGCGATGTGGGCGTTTACATTCGCACAAGCCTCACGTGGATGTTTGAATCTGAAAAGCGCGATCGGCGCGTGGGCGTGACCGCATTAGATATAATGAGTTGAGACGGGAAAACCGGACATTCTGTTGGTTTCATACGGATTACTTTAACAGAGAATATTTGTTTTGGATGTGACTTACTTCATTTAAAAGTAGACATTTCAAGTTTTCTATACATATATTTCTCATGTATTTGACGCGAGTATTCGCGGAGATTTGTTTGTTTGAAATTTGTTGTTTTATTTACATGTCTGTGAAGAGAGGTGACAGAGACAGAGCCGGCAGAGAACGCACCCTGTTTATTTTCTTTATTTTTTAAAAGCACATTGTTTTGTTGTTATTGTGACTATACACAAATAAAAGTAGACCCTTTGCAGTTTCAAACGATACCTTATTCTTATCTGTACGATTAAAACTCATGGAGTATTTTTAGTTCTTATCGCGATCATAAAGAAAATACGAGACAGCCCGCACCTGGGCTTCGACCCCAGGTGGTTAAGTTAACCATTTTCTTTATTTAAAGGCTGAAATGTGAGGTTTACCTTTTTATTAAACTTTTTCAAAGCTTTATTTGAACATTTACATTAGATATTTGAACATGTTATTAAACTGTTTTCAGTCAAATTGTCATTTAAATCCGAACATCATTGGTAACGTTATTGTTTTAGTGATTATAACGTCATTTTATTTGTTGTTTGTTGATTTTTAGATATAAAACTTAGTGAAGTGATTTACGTGTCGGTACTTTTTGAACATCTCCAGCACATTTTAACAATACCGTGATAATACTGATAACCGTGATAATTTTGGTCACTATAATTGTGATAGGAAATTGTCATACCGTTACATCCCTACTCATTTTACATACAGCACACAGAGAGAATGACATGAATATGACAGTGGGCGAACGCATAAAGCACAGCATAATTTGAAATCACGAGTTTAAAGTTTGTCGATCGCGCGTCTCCAGTGAAGCTGAACTCTCATTCAATTCGCATGGACCGACCGTCACGCAAAGAACACGCGATCATGCAGGAAACAAATGCACACTTCACACGATCTCACAACTGGATTCAACTAAGTTTGCAAGGCTTGTGAAATTAAATGTTCATTAGTCATTCAAAGATTTGTTTAAATGATATAAATGCATATTTGCTGAATGCTGATGGCAAACGGGAAAGTAGCCTATTATAATGTTTGCCTTTCTATTACTAATAATATAAAAGCAATTGTTATAATACTTTTTGCATACATTTTAATTCCTTTGTTTAACCGTTCTATCTGATTATTAGACAGACTTCTATCCGTATTAGACAGAAGTGTTAACGGCGACAGCTAACAAGAGGGAGTCAGGGAGAATGTGAGCACTGTGTGCTCAGGCGCTGTCGTTCTCAGCGCCTTCAAAATAAAAGTCCTGCCTTGAACGCATCAGCCAAACAAGATAAACTTATCGGCCAATGCCGATATTTGAAAAATGCCAAATATCAGCGGATATATCAGCCGACCACTAATAAATAAATATCTATCTATCTATCTATATATATATATATATATATATATATATATATATATTAGTGGTGTCAACGTTAACGCGTTAACGCATGCGATTAATCAAAAAAATTTAACGCGTTAATATTTTTTTAGCGCAGATTAATCGTTTGATAAGGTTTGACCCTAACTTCTTCCCGTCATCGCAGCGCGAAGGTTATCTATCATTGCCAGTGTTGCCAGGGTAACGGCACAAGTGGGCTATTTTGAAAATACAGTTGCGGGAAAAAATTACAGAGCTGTGGGTTGCGTTTTTTTGGGCTACTTTTTTAATGTACCGCGGCTGCTCAAAGTGTATATAGACAAATAAAAATTAAAATAGATCCTTTTAGTAATGTGTATTATACTTGAAATGTATATCTGGCAACTTAAGAATGGCGAGGCGGTTGTAACATCACAAACAACGTGAGTTTTAGCAGAGCATACATGTTAAGGCTTTTACACAACAGAAATAAACATGACAACAGCCACTATAGATTATATAAGATAATAAACACACGATTACGATAGATATGGTCTGTATGTGATTTTCTTGAGATTGAATGTGTACATCTGAAATGCTAATTTGTGCAGCGATATAAAAGGCTATAGCATATTTTAACGACAGTAAACGACCAAATTCCACATGTGATCGTAAAAGAAAGTTATTACAAACACTCGATGGTGGTTTGAAGTGAGTTCTGAGTAAAATTGTACTATTAATCTCATAAATTGTCTTTTGTAGCATGATGCTAATGTTAGCTCTAGTGCAGCTGCAGAACAGGTCCAATTTTCTTCATAATACATTTTGTCATACTACTTCACGTAAGGTCGCAAGAAAATGTTTTTTTTTTTTGTATTTATTTAGAAATACTTTTGATAATAGTTGGGTAAATGTATACTGGGATTGAAGCGATGTGGCTTGGTAAACGTTTTATTGCCGGTATAAAGGCTGATAATGGCTGAATAAAAACAAAAGAATAATGATAAAAGAATAATAAGGATTATGTCTCATACCTGACAGAAGTGTGAAAGGTTCTGTTTCCTTAAACTAGTTTCATGCATTTCTTTTTCAACACATTTACAGGTAAATCCTAGTATTTTAAATTTGTGATTAATCATGATTAATCATGATTAATCACAGCCCGTGACTGTGATTAACGCGATTAAATTTTTTAACCGATTGACAGCACTAATATATATTATTATTATTATTATTATTATTTTATTTATTTTTTTTTTTTTCAACATTTGACCGCCATATGTACTGTAACCTGAACTCTGTGAAACAAGCACAGGCAAATACTCGTGGATGTCAGAAGGAGCCATCTGTCAGTCACACAGTACATGGAGTCAGTACTGACACTCTATGTAGGCAGCAACTAAAGAAAATGTTTATTTCAAAGAAAAAAAAACTGTAATTATATTGAAATAATTTTATTTATACTTGTAAGCACTGAAGGACATGTTGATGACATTGATGATATTTATAATAAATATTTATCTTTATTTTTCATTGAGCATGTCAGTGAATTCTGGTGCCTGTTGTCTAGGTAAATAGCTTACTAGGTTTTGGAACTGAGCTGATGTAATTAAATGATATGAAAATGACATGTTGCTTTGAGCACTTTTGTATGTGTTTAATTGTAAAGTCTGTCAGTGTTGTGACTCGGGTGGTTTCTCCTTCACTTGTTTCACAGAAGGTGAAGTTTTGGTTGATGCATGAATAAACAAACGCATCCACCACTGATTTAAAATATGTATTTGAAAGTCCATCAAAAAGAAACCAAGCTCATGAGACTGAGTGTTGTCCTCATTAAATTTGTAAAATAAATAAATAAATAAATAAATCTACATCACCATTTCGTGGTTGCTTTCCAGATTTGTCAGACCTGAGCAACCAGCAGTCTAGTAAACATGCTGATAATTATTTCACCTGTTTGACATTAAGTAAGAAGAACGGCTGAACCACTCTGACTTATCAATAATGTAGCAGCCATCCAGTGACTGGGAAATGCATTCGCTTCTCCGTGAAGAGAATGTTGTGTCTTTTGGGACTCTGCTGACTGACTGAGAACTGTGTTAATGATAACATGCTGAACGTCTGGATGGCTCTAGACACCCTTACTGATTACCAGCGTCTGCCTGATCCAGCACATTCAGTCAGAGGAGAGACAGACCATAGCCTAGAGGGTGTTAGCAAACCGGTCTGCCTATATTGTAAACTCTTTGACCCTTCTTAAACAATATCCTCTGTTTAGACTGAAGACAGACATTTATTTTAAAGGGGCCAAATCCTAGCAGGTGTTTTTTTCCCCCTCCTAATACTCCAGTTCGCCTAGATGCTTAGTGGAAAAGCAACATTAAACATTATAATAATATAATATTGATATGTTGTTAAACACATTCTCTATAAAAATTAGGTGTAACAGATGCATTGCAGTCGTAGTGCAGCTACTCATTTCACACGCGATTAAAATTATATCTCAAAATCAAAAGGGTGACTTTTTTTTTTCAGTTGCTTTAAAAATAAAAAAACTGTTGCTAATGTTTCATTTAAAAAGGGGTTTAAAAGAGAAGTGTTGACAACATCAAATATTAAGATTAATAAAAAAAGCAGACATGTGAAAGGTGCTGTATTTTTTTTTTAACGTTCCCCAGCAATTTGCAGATCAGAGGGCCAGTGTGTTTACAAGCACAAATGCAGCACATATCGACTTTGAAATCAGTCATTTCATGTGCACATTAAATGCAGCTGATGTGACCAGTGATTCATGTGTATTTTGTGAAAGTGCCTTGGGAATTAGTGTGATTATTTCTTGAGCATCAGTGTGTGTGTGTGTGTGTGTGTGTGTGTGTGTGAGTCTGAATCACTGTTTAGATGCACATTTCTCTCACACTGACACAAAGACTCCTTCCTCCCAAGCAGAGCTTATTTGCATTCCACTCACTATACCGTCTCTGTCTGTGTCTCTCTCTTTATCTCTCTCTGACCTGATCACTCACAGATGGTACAGCCCTTATACTGTTCCTCCTCCTTTACTGAGCGCTCAGCAAAGGAACATGTGTGCAATCACAACACAAATTGATTAATTATGTTTTAGTGAAGAAAACCTCAGTGAATTCAGTGTATACAAACTTAGTGTGAAAAATCAACACATGCAGACAGACGTCCCTTGCCACAGACATGTGTGAATTCACATGCATGCAAACGCATACATGCACGTACATGTATACACAGCTTTGCACCATAAGCAGGGCTGATACTGAGGTGATGGGAGGATTTTTACAGCGCAAAGCCACAGTGTTACCCTGGAAAGGCTGATCCCATTTAGAGGTTCCAACAAAATCCCTATCCCATTCAAAGCCATTGACTGGAATAAAGCTATTAGCCTCCCTTCAGATTAGCACTGTAGCGCAAGAATTATTATGTTAATGTGTCAAAATCAGGGTTAAGTTTATGTCATTCTTTCTGAAGAGGAAAGTTTGGGCCATCATTATTCACTATCTTGCTCTGTACAAAGTCCATCTTAAATGTTAAGGCGCTTGATTATATCTGGCCTCATTCATGAAACATGAAGAGAATGAATTTTCAAAATGATAGTTGATGCAAAAAAACTATTTGTCTGCAAGCCTAACAATTTCATTAAATAAGTTTTGTTTTAGTTTTTGTTTTGCATTTATGCAATATACTGGAGCCAACTCTGAGAAGAGAATTGAGACGTTCCCACAGCATGTAACAGTGTTATTTTAGCATCAATTAGATACTATTGCAGTTTTTTTTTATATTTTAAATTAGATTTTATTTTTATATTTTCTGGTTTCATTTTTTTAATTTAGTTAATATTTTAGTAATTTTGTATATTTTTGTTATCTTTATTTTTTATTTTTTTATTGTTTTTGTTGTTTTAAATTATGTGTACATATACTTTTTTTAAAATATATTTATTTATATTATAGTTATTTTAAAGTCCCCCTGTAGTCAAAAATTGTATCCCTTAAAAGTCATCTTTGATCGTCAAAATGACATTGAAATGTTTTTTCTTCTGAAAATAACTTTCTCATGCCTTAAAATAGCTTGAATGCAATTCTACACCCTTGCCTCATTTACTATATGCAGATCTATGAATATGCAAATTTGCCCCACCTCCACTCAGTCACACCAGCCAGGGCCTCCTGATCCACGTGTAGCCTAATGACTGATAAAACAGTTTTTTCTAGCAGACAGCTAGAGTGGATACTGTAACATTTGTTAAAGTTACTTACTTGACGATGTTTTGTCCTCAAAATGCCAAGTTTGTGATTCCAATTCGCGCCCATGAGCATACGCGTGTGAAGTGCAGACATCGATGCGGGAGAGGTGGGTCTGACTCCGGGCTACTTTTACACTGTTGCCGTGGGTTATATAGTTAGCGGTTCTAAATTCACGTTAAACCACTGTTTCATGGGGTTTTTGCTCTATTTTCTTTTTGGTTTTGTGCTGGTAATCCTATTGGTATATTTTGCATGCGATCTCCATAATTTATACTGGATTAATTTGCTGCCTTCTCACTATAATCTGTCCCTTGACGTGATTGGTTATTGAATTTTGTGACGTAGCAAAAAAGGGCTGTTTCAAACCGCGTTTTTGAGACAGCCTATGGGAAATACAGTTTTAAGGAGAAAATACTCAGCAATGGTGTTGATTAATGGCTTGGTACTTGGTTTGTCTAAAAGCAAATTAAAAACACCACAGACAAATAAACAGCATAACAAACTTGATTTTCACTACAGGGGGACTTTAATACATCAAGATAAACTAAATGAAATAAGTTTATAAACTGAATAAATAAGTTTGCATTTTTTTATTTTTTTTTTATTTTAGTCAAAATGTATTAATTAATTAATTAGTTTATTTATTTATTATTGTTGTTTAGGGCTGTAAGATTCCGAAATTTTTGGAATCGAGTCCGATTCCGATTCCGATTCCTGGTTCTAGAATCAATGGGAGTCGATTCCGAGAATCGATTCCTCTGTTGTTTTCGATTCTTTTTCGATTCTTGTTTATTTATATCGAAGGAACCTAATCTCGCCATGACTGCGGGATATAAAGGTCGTAGAAAGCATCCTTTTCATAATATGAAGCTTTATTTGTAAAAAAATTACAATAAATTTCTATAGCTATGATTGATTTTTAAATAGTAATTTTGTCTGCTTTGCCCGTGAAATTAGTCATAGCTCACTGCTCAGCAGGGACATGCATATCGCATGAATTGAAAAAGACATGAAGTGTCTAAAATAAATGTGCACAGTTCAGCTGAATGATGAAGTTTACTTTGACTGTATGCTTTGGATAAAATTAACAAACTGTACATTGAAACAAAATAACCAGAACATTAACAATAACACTGATAAGAGCTCGTGGTTTATCTGTCAATCAGATGCGCTCTTGGCCACTGATCTATGCTCGTGACGTTTTCTTTTAGAATTATCATTGGCTGATAGAAATAAAAAAATAGTATTTTAGATGGAAATAAGATCCTCAGTCACGTCATGATCTATTCTGTCGTGCAGCACTCAAAATTGTGGACAACATAAGCCAGCTCCACCGTAAAATAACCCCTGAATCATTTTTTTTTTTTTTTTTAACTGGTTCATTAAAACTATCCGAAAGAAACTTTTCGTGGAAACGAATCAGACTTCTAATCACTTTTAGCGAGCATGAGGCGAAGGGTAATACATAAAAATGAAATAGATCTTTTATATATAAAAACAACTCACAACTGTAATTAAGGCTTTTATCGAGCATGAGGGAGGCAAATGGTGCTTCTCAAACGGAAGGCTGCATCCTCAAATTCAGATGATCTCAGTACCGACTCGTTTTCTTTCAGTTTATTTTCGTGAATTTAAATGTGTGCAGCCTTCGTAGGATGCAGCCTTCCATTTGAGAGGCACCCATAGATAAGCTTTGTTGAACTGAAAAAAGCTCTGAATGAGGAGTCGATTCCTCTTGATGGAATCGATTCCAACCTTTGGAATCGACTCTCGATTCCCAACGCCTCGGGAATCGAGGAATCGATTCTTTTTGAAATCGATTCCCAGCTCTATTGTTGTTGTTATAGTTTTAGGTAACTCACATACCTGTATTTCACACAATTTCACATACCTGTATTTCATGGGAGAGGATTATGCTTTAACTATCAAAGTGTTTGAGTTTTTTGAAAAGGTCCATTTTATGCGCACACTCAAAAAAATATTTTAACTTATTTTAAAAAAAGGAATACTTTAACTTTAAAACTCAAAAAACATATTCTTAGACATCATAACTGAACATTAAACACTAACTAGCCTAATATTTATCTTTACTGAAAATACATAAAATTACACTTGATTTCAACATTTACTTTCCTAATGCAGTCCCATGCAAAGCATGCTGGGAACTACAAATCCACTGCCCAGTTAGTTGTGAAATTACATACAACATCATAAAATATAACTGAGACAAAATGTTCAAGATTGTGTTGCTTCAACTCATTTTAACAAAGTCATTTGAACAAACAACAAAAATGATTTTTTTGGAGTGCATATTTCTTTGTATTTACTCATAGGAAAGTTTAATGAATAAGGCAATATTGTGTTCACAAAAACTGTAAGAGCAGTGTTTTGAAATAATTTCCACCTTTTTCTTTTTTCTTTTAGTTGACAGCATCTGCATTCATAGGCATGAACTATTTAATTACTAAGAGGGGGAGGTCTGGTCACTCATAATATGACTGTTGACGGATATCTATGAGTAATCCCCTTACTGACCTCACCTTCACTCAACATCTCTGGCTCTGATAACCCCACACCCCCCTCACACATACACATAACATTCGAGTTTGTCACCCTGCTTTAGATTAGAGTGATGTTTTTTTTTCAATCAGCTATGCGTGGGAAGCTTTTATATTCGTTCTGAACATCTATTCTGTCTAAAGGCGCTTTAGCTTAGAATTTATTAGATGTTTACATCCAATATTTCTCGCCTCACTCTGGACTGATGCCTGTGTGGACAGATGAAGACGCAAAGCGCTGTAGGATTCTGATCGTGGACTGCCCTCTGACCCTGGGCACATCTGTGCGGTTCAGGCCGCCTCTGATGATGGATTAAGAGTCTTTAATCAGAGCGTCTGGGGAGAACTCGGCAATCTGAGCCAGGCCAATTCACCAGCCCCATACAGCCATGTATCATTACAACACAGATATCCTCCGACCTCCCCTCACCCGCCTCCCTCAGACCCGACACATTAAGATTTAAATACATCCCTCATCCGCCACGCTACACATTCAGCAATCGAAGAAGGTCACGAACCCTTGTTTTTCCAGAATGATAATACCGAAACACAAGCTGTTTGCTGCAGTGGTGTGAAAGGGATGGGAAACAAGACAACAGATTGGCTGTGTAAAGCCAGATTCGTGAGTTTTGCTTAAAACAAATTCCCGCAGCGATACTCCATCAGAGAGAGCCATGTCGTCTGTATGGTCATGGCTGGCGTGTGTTGAGCTTGGCTGTCAGGCTTATAAGGGCTTTTCTGGTGCTTGCACTTTGAGATGCTTTGTAAACTGTAGTGGGGATCTGCAGATGAATAGGCATTTATTTCTCTTTGTCTTTGCATTTTTCAATGGTTTCAATGACTCTTTTCCCAAGAAATTAAGTACATTTTTAAGAAACACCAATTATTGTCAGACTTGTAGAGTGGTTTTAACCATCATACAATACAAAATTACTTTGAAAATGATCTCAATTTAATTCCTGAATTTTAATTAAGGTTACAAATTTGAATGTAGTGAAGATACCTAGATTGCATTGTGATAAGATATAAGACATATCTTATTACAAAAATCTGTATTTATTTATATATTTAAGATATATTTTAACATATTTAATCAATTAACTTTTGTGGACCAGGGTGGAGGAACACTTCATTTCCTGAAATGCATTACCTGTGTTCTATTTCTTCGAATTGCAATTCAATAAATTCCACTTCCAGTGCTGTATAATACCTTCATCATTATCAGTTTTATTTAAAAGTATTTTGATTAGGTATGCTGCTTTTACAGATACTACATTTTAGCTTCTCAATCTTATTTGAAAGAGCTATAATGAAAAACACTGTGGTACTGGTAAAGGTTTGCGCAAGGAGAAATGAAGGAATATTTTGGCTTCATTTTAGCAGAATCTCCTTGACATTTATCTCACAACCCTCCCCAGAGTCTGCCTTTATTATCACCAATACAATACACAAGTTTCATACAGATACAGCAGCCTGTTTATTTATCATTTGTATTAAACTAATTTCTTTTGATCAAGCACCTTTATACTTTTATACGTCTTTTTTATTTGTCATATGTCATGTATGTTTTACATGAGCTATACTAGAACAAAATAAACCTGTCTGTCGAGTAGAAATTTTGAAATTCCCATATTCTTTTTGGGTTGAATTTAATGCAGCATTAGCCCAGAATAGATTTGGCCTCTCCAGTTTTTCTAGCTTTTCTTTATCTTGTGATTAGTTCACTGACCCCTGAATAATACGACTGTCTTGGGGCTTACATTAACAATCTGTAATAGCTTGTGACTGCTGCACAAAACAAAAGTGGGACAACTAAATGCTCTTTAAATTGTTAAATGAATTGTAGATACAGTGTTGTAATTTCAGTGGCAATGTTTGGCTTTAGGGTCAATCGGATTTATTCCAATTTAGCTCCTCACTGCATCCTGCTAACATTGTTGTTTAGCAAATGTGAAACTCTGATAATTGTGAGCCTAGCCTTAGACAACATCCACAGTCCTCTTTTTAGAGTAAAGAATATCCATTAAATATCCACCAAGGCCATTTGAATTGTCATGCTTGTAGCTCATTAGCGGTTCAGTGAGAGGGTTAATGTGGTGCAAGTTGTTACCAACTGTTTTTAGTAAGTATTGTTACATCTAGTTGAACTCAGAGGAGTCTGTTGGTTTCTCAGATGGTCATCTTCTGCTCCCCAAAGCATTAAGCTGTCCCTGAATGTAACTTCTCTGGCTGTCAAGTCCATGCAGTTTAGCAAAAAGCAATAGTTGCACAGATCTGTCTCAGAGAGATTGCACTCACTTCTCACTTCCTGTGCTGTTCTGCGGAGCAATTGTCTGTGTTTGTCAGGAGGCAATTAGAGTCAGCACACAAGATGCCCTGTTTCATTTATCTTAGATTCAGAGTGAGGTACAGTACTCAGGCCTCACCTTGTCAGCCTATGACATGCTACTGCTCACAGCCAATCACAAAGAGTCAGAACTGGCTGAAGTAATCACTTTACAGTGGTTAGAGAAGTAAACACTTTACAGAGAAGGGGAAATTTGTCTTTACCTTGATGGGGTGGAAAGGCAGATGCAGTGGGATTAGTGATACATGCTGTGGAGAGACATTTAAAAA
The DNA here is from genome assembly GCF_012432095.1 of Onychostoma macrolepis. NCBI lineage: Eukaryota > Metazoa > Chordata > Actinopteri > Cypriniformes > Cyprinidae > Onychostoma > Onychostoma macrolepis. The sequence continues at coordinate 7,604,857 of NC_081178.1, read as the reverse complement.
ATACAAAGCAAGTGAAGGGAAGTAAAGTATACAGAAAATGGTGATACGAAAGTAAACCAAAATCTGGAAGATACCTTAAAGGAACAGTCATCATTTACTCTCCCTTATGTGATTGCAAACCTGTACGATCTTCTTTCTTCTGTGGAACACAAATAAGGGTATTTTTAAGGACATTTGATTGTTTGAACTTTTTGAAAATGATTTTGGACTGTTTTTGCTAATTGACTTTTATTGTATGGACAAAAAGAAGACTTTTTCTCCCTGTTGTGATCCACAGAAGAAAACCTGCAGGTTTTGGAATGACATGAGGTTGAGTAAATGATGAAAAAATTTTCTCACCTCAGGAATTCACTTCTTTCATTTTGGTTGATGTCTACATCCAGTTTGAAGCTTTTTTTTTTCCAGAGATGCGCAGGCAGCAGATGGCCAAGTAGATCAGGACTGAAAGAAACAAAGGTATCTAAGAACCTGGCATCCTAAAAAGTGGAATCAGAGCAGGGTTCTTTTAAATATTTGGGGAAACTCTTTTGAACCAACTTTCTATCTAAAATAAGGGAAAGCCTACAGCATTGAATGAACTACAAGAAGAGAAACAGTCAGGCAAACCCCAAAACCTCAAACCCATCATCAAAATTCAGACAACATCTTCAACAAAATGACTGATGGATAGTAAAATGTAAAGATAAAGGACAGAATTGGAACACTGTGCTGGCCAGGATATGTTAGGTTGAACATTTTTAAGTAACTGGATGTTTGAAAGGAGCACTACCCAGAACTGCAGTCTTCCCATCTGCTTCAAAAGCTCAGCCATTGTTCTTCGAAAAGCCCAAGATACCACACCTGAATGGCTACAGACCTGAGTTCTGCATTTGGGAACTTGAGCCCATTTCAAAACTATAGCACCTTGCCTGTGCTCCAAGTCCTTTGCAATAGACACAGCAAATGTCTATATTTTGGTTTAAGTTTTTATTTAATCTTATGTTGCTCCAAACCCATTTGATTTTCTTTCTCCTGTGGAATAAAAAAGGTCATTTTAAAAAATGTTCAATTAGTGCATACGGCTTGTGCACTATATTCCAAGTCTTCTGAAGCAATGCAGTACCCCATTACTCAGTATTCAATTTGTTGTTGCATTGTTTAGTATAAGTCTGTTTGCCTCCTCATCTTTACTATTTGCACAATGGTTTTTATACGCTGACATGAGCAAACAATTATTTTGTGAGTTTTGACCTTGTTCTCTGTGTTACAATAACACCTGTACATTTAATTAAACATAATTACTTCACTTACTTAGCTTGCTCACAGGCCATTCTGTCTTCGCTCAGCCTGTTGTGGTTGGATCAGCATGCTTAGCCGTGCATGTGTAAGCTTCATTTGGAGATAATTACTAATAATTATCCCCTGATAAGTCAGTACGGCACAAGGCGGCTTGAGAACCGGGACTGTTTTGCTGTCGGTTTCCAAACTGGTGCAAGAGCAGATAAGATATGAAATGATGAAGAAGAGTTATTTTTTCAAGAAGTCATTTGAAAGGGGGACCATTTAAAGAGAGAAACTACGATGTTGTTTGTGCTCTTATTGTCAATCAGACTTCCATTATTTTGGAGGTCACATGCGCTTCAGGCTAGTATTTCAATAAAAGATAAATAAATAAATCACTATTAACAGCATGTTCTGCCTCTTGCCTTTCAAGGAGGACATTCGCATTTAAACCTTTTTGTTAGACGCAAAGCTAAATGTACAAAAACCTCCTTCATTATTCTTCTTTGTAGCATGTTAGCCATCTGTTTGACCACACAACCTAATTACTAGAATTAAACATTTATTTCTACTAGTGCTGTCAATCGATTATAAAATGTAATCGCGTTAATCACAGTCATGGACTTGATTAATCATGATTAATCACAAATTTTAAATACTATGATTTACCTGTAAATGTGTTGAAATAAAGAAATGCATGACAAACTAGTTTAAGGAAACAGAACCTTTCACACTTCCGCCAGGTATGAGACATAATCCTTATTATTCTTTTATCATTATTCTTTTGTTTTCATTCAGCCATTATCAGCCTTTAAACTGGCAATAAAACGTTTACCAAGCCACATCGCTTCAATTCCAGTATACATTTACCCAACTATTATCAAAAGTATTTTTAAATAAATACAACAAAACATTTCTTGCGACCTTACGTGAAGTATTATGACAAAATGCATTATGAAGAAGAACTGGACCTGTTCTGCAGCTGCATTAAAGCTAACATTAGCATCATGCTTCATAAGACAATTTATGAGATTAATAGTACACTTTTATTCAGAACTCACTTCAAACCACCATCGAGTGTTTGTAATAACTTCCTTTTGCGATCACATGTGGAATTTGGTCGTTTGCTGTTGTTAAAATATGTTATTTATAGCCTGTTATATCACTGCACAAATTAGCATTTCAACTTATGCACACATTCATCTCAAGAAAATCACATACAGACCATATCTATCGTAATCGTGTGTTTATTATCTTATATAGTCTATAGTGGCTGTTGTCATGTTTATTTTTGCTGTGTAAAAGCCTTAACATGTGTGCTCTGCTGAAACTCAAGTTGTTTGTGATGTTAAAATCACCTCTCCGTTCTTAAGTTGCCAGGTATACATCGGAAGTATAATACACATTAGTAAAAGGATCTATTTTTATTTTTATTTGTCTATATACACTTTGGGCGGCCGCGGTACATTAAAAAAGTAGCCCAAAAAAACGCAGCCCACTGCTCTGTAATTTTTCCCACGACTGTATTTTCAAAATAGCCCACTTGTGCCGCTGCCCTGGCAACACTGGTGCTGTACCCTCATCACACAATGATAGATGACCTTCCGCACTGCGATGACGGCAAGAAGTTGGGGTCAAACCTTATCAAACGATTAATCTGCCTTAAAAAAAATATTAACGCGTTAACATTTTTTGATTAATCGCATGCGTTAACGCGTTAAAGTTGACACCCCTAATTTCTACACAATGACTACACAATGACACATTTTTTCCAAGGAATAGTTCACAAAATAAGCATAAGAAGATTCATTCTAGCATCATGTTGTTCCAAACCTGTACGCATTTTATTCTGTAGAACACTTTTAAAATCATTGGGTGAACAATTCCTTCACACGTCTCGAGGTTTCAACGAATATACACAGTTAAGAATTAAATTTAAGGGTCATGATGGAGGGCAAGATTTTCAGTAAATAACAAATCTCAGTCTTTGACCGCATTGACTTCAGAATACTATTGAAAAGAATATCTTGGACAACACATAAAACTCCACAGAAGTGAGAAAGTCAGGTTTGGAACAACATCGCGTTGAGTAATAACAGAATTTTGGTTCAACATATTTCTTTAAAGGGATAGCCCACCAAAAACTAACTAACTAACTAACTAACTAACTAAATAAATAAGAATATCTGCAATCATTTACTCACCCTCATGTCATTCCAAACCTGTAAGATATTTTGGTATGTTGCTGATATGTTGATAAGCATATGTTTCAGGTTCCATCGACTTCCGTATTTATTTATTTTTTTTGTCCACACTATGGAATTCAATGGGACCAACATTCTTTAAAATATTTTCTTTTACGTTCCACAGAAAAAAGAAATACAGGTTTGGAATGACATGAAGGTGAGCAAATGATCTGATTTTCCTTTTTGAATATATTAGACTGTTGTGGAAACTCACAAGCGGAATGCACATACACATTCACTGTAATCCTTTATCAGAGCGAGGTAGTGTTTATGAATATGGCATAGCCTGGTTAAATTAAGACAGACAGTTTCTATGGTGGAGCCCTGGAGAGCAGCTTTGGCATTAAAGTCTAATTAAATATATTTTTTTTACTGCGCTTCTCCTTGAGGCAGCTATTGCACCTTGTCTCCCCTGGTGACCAGACTGGAACGAGAATGTTTCGTTTCTGTTAGCGATGCTACCATGCCGACGGCAAAGAGACCCGGCGGGCCCTTGCTGTGTCCCCTTCATTACATCAGCAGCACAGCTCTGCCTCGTATCAACTCTGTGATTAAAATGTTACTGGTGATAAGAGGATATGAAGGTCAAGCTACAAGGAGTGCGGCGTGGAATCTGAGACCTCCACCTGAACTGAACAAGGAGGCCTCATCAGAATGCCACACATGCCTTTTACTTCTTGCAGCTTGATGGCTTTGTTTTGTTCAGTCACTGGACCAGCCTTGTTAGTGCAGGCTGGTGAGCCATTCATTGCAATGCATAGTTCTTACTGAATAAGTACCTCATTGCCCACTTGAAATGTTGCATGTCACTGTAAAACCACTGTTTTTATGGTTTTTACTCTTGTGTAGTTTTAATATGTCTCAGAAGTCTATTACTCGCTGTTTATATGCAGTTTAATGACCCACTATAATATCAGGGACTAATTTGCATCATATGTCATTATTTGGTGGGAGATTTTATGTGTGCAAACTTGCTGACATTTCACAGAAGCAACAGATTCATGCTTGGCTGACAGGTGCCAGTTTTAAAGAGGATGTCCTAGAACCTTGAGATTTGACATGCCCTTCTGTTAAATTAAATAAAAAAACCCTATAGATAATGAGATGCAAATCAGGGTGTCTGGAGAATAATGCCCTCTCATTTATTCTGCCCGTGTATACCTGTGGGGGCTGAGCAGTCATTTGTCACTTCTAAACGTGATTCGGTGCATCACATTTATCAGCCCCTGCACGCGCATCTCTTCGGACACACCGGTTTTAATGGTTTTAATAATGCTCCTCTGTGCCCACGCAGGGCAGACCGTACACCTGCGTGAGAAAGAGAGACGGCAGACATCAAGAGCCTGGTTATGCCCATAATCTGCGAGGAGCCTCAGTCTGGAAAAAGTTAGATCAAAGACTAGCGACTGATCAGCTTTTGATTTTTTTGCAGTGTTACTTTAATCTGTTAGAATGATGCTGTGCAGCTTTAAAGGAATTCAGTTTTTTTCCTAACTTATTGGACGACATATGTGACATGATGTTTATTACTGCAAGGTATTATTTCAGCTATAATAATAATGTAAAATGTTTATAGTAATACATTTACATTAGAGGCATGTGGACTAATTACTTATATATTTATATTAATTTCCGTCATTCATTTATATGTATAAATTCTGTTTTCTATTTCCATTTTTATTCATATTTTTGTATTCCCTTACTACACAAAATTGATTCATGGGAGTCACACTTAATCACATACATAGTCATGTTGGGGAAACAAGGTGGATTATGATTATGGCTTTATATAGTTTATGATACAGATACAGATGAGGTTAAAGACAATTGTGTTATTCAGTAAATGAGTTAAATAGAAAATAATTCAGAAAATATTTGTGCAAGTGATGGTCAATTTCTTTTTAAATTAGGAGCAAGAATCACAGGTGAACTGAAAAACAGACGCACATATAAACAAGTTAAGCTACTCTATTCTAGCTGCAGAACAGTTTCACATAACTGCGTCACATTTCTTTACGTCAGTACTGCATGTGTGCCACAGAAATATCCATCTTTTGCCTTCCTGCATACAAAATCAATTTCCGTGCTTAGAGAGGAAACGGGGGGAGCAAACCTTGCATAGTGTGTATGTGAGACAAATGCTTGCTGGGGTTTGTCCTCAGTGGCCATACTAAATGTATTACCAACAGCATTTAAAACATGACTGCCTCTGAGGATTTAAAACTTTCACAAGTGCTGTAGAATTTATTGATATTAAATAGAATGCATATAGCAAAAAATATGTAAATAATAAAAGCGTGCAACATATATGCCAAATATACGGCACTTATTTTTTATATTATTTAACAGTTTTCTTTCTCTTGTTGCAAGTGTGACCTGTATGTAATTATTTCTTTTCCAGTGGGATAATTATAAATAACCTATCTTTCGAGAGGAAAGAAAAAACATAAAAATAATGATGTGGATTTTGCAGAATCCTTGACACCATGTGCAAGGTTTTGAAGTCACATTCTGGAAGCTTCAGAATATCCCCACATGCAGATGCACGTTTACTTGAAATGCAAATGATTTACAAGGTCACTCTGGTCTCTAAGTGCTGGTTGCAATTTTTTCACCCTCTCGGGTGTAATTGAACTCCACGATTGAAAATCCACAAGGGCATATGTTTTATTTCTTTTCTTTTTTTCTTTCACCGTGACAGGTGCAAGTGCAACCTTCACGCCAACAGCTGCATCTATGACAAAGAGAGACTGACTTGCGAGTGTGAGCACAACACCACGGGGCCTGACTGTGGCCGCTGTAAGAGGAATTATCAGGCCAGAGCTTGGAGCGCAGGATCCTATCTCCCCATCCCCAAGGGCACAGCAAATATCTGTGAGTACACACAGACACACACACACACACGCACACGTACACACACTTTCCCATTCCACTTACTGGAAAGAACAATACGGGCTCTGTGTTTGTGGATAACAAGGCTCACATGTCCTTTTACTCTGACCATAAACCATCTCTCTTACTGCTGTCCTACCTTTCACAATGCGCTCATGGTGTCTCCCCAGAAGCCATTACCCTACTTCCAGTTTAAAACCAGGTCCTCACAGGAACTCTGACACCAAACGCTGAACAACACAGTCACTTCTAAACTTTAAGAAGGGCCATCAAACATCCTTTTTTAAACATTTATTTCTGTTGAATTACAAACTAAATGCTTGTTATTGTGTACTGCACTGAGATAAAGTCCAAAATGTGGTGGTGGTACTATAGTAATGTTATCAATTGTGATTTGATACACATTGGGATCCATTAGAACCCAAAATATTTAAGTGAATTTCTGAATTTCTATTTGATATGTCCTTCTTTAGCTTTAATGACAGCAGCACTTGAGCTGAATAAGCTCTGCGGATTTGAAAATCTATTTAAATTTTTTTCTGAATCATAATCAAAATCATAAACTTTTCAGTTTATTTCCAGGATTGAATTAAACTTTTGGACCCCACTGTATACTATGGTACTGTATGATTTCCATATGCCATACTGTATTTATATTCACAGTACTTCAGAGAATACCATAGTATTGTCATTATGGCAGTTCCAAAGCACCTACTTTTTACTTTTCTTTTGCCATTAAAGATATAAAATAAAGAAATAAAATAAATTCTGTCACTCACCATCATGTAGTTCCGAACTTGTATGACATACTTTTTGTTCTGCGGAATGAAAGATATTTTGAATAAGGTTTCAGTTTGTTTGATTTTTTTTTTATTATTATTATTATTATTATTATTTGATAAAAGTAAAAAAAAAAAGCTAAAAAAACAAACAAACAAAAACAAGAAAGAAAGTCACACAGGTTTGAAATGGCATGTGGGTAAGTAAATGATGGCATAGCTCTGCTTTTGGGTGAGCTATTGCTTTAGGGGTTGTTTACCCTTCCAAAAGATGCAGAATACTTGTAGGACCTGTCTTTCAAAGAATGCAGTTCATGTCAAATGTTAGAACTATAACGGAAGGACAGTTAGCCTTTAGAAAACCAGTGCTGTCTGTAATTCCAGCCGGAGGACTACACCACCACTGCAATCCAATTCAAATGGCAGGAGACAAAGCCTTCAATCCAACACACAGAATGTTTGCCCAGAAGTAAACTAGCACTATTAAACACTCACCATGGGACTAAAGCAGCAGCACATACCACAGATATGACCTTAGCATGCACAGAAACTGTGTGCATGCCAAAACTTTCTTTTCAGTCCTCAGCAGGTTTGTGTGTGTGTGTGTGTGTGTGTGTGTGTGTGTGTGTGTCTCTACATTCATGTGTTTGAGTGGAGCGACGCGTGCCTCCTGGCAGCTGTTGTACCTCATGACTCTCTAGGAGCTGGTGGAGTGTTTTGAAGGACTGAGATTGACAGGACATTATTAAAAAAAAGCCAGCACAGACTCTGAACCCACTATAAAACACAGCCTCACCTTAAACCCCTTATTATAGTTCTATGTGAGGAGAGTGAGAAATCCATAACGTAATAATGCTGCAAAAGACAGGCTCTTAGATCATTCCCTTTGGATTCAAAATAATTAGATTAAACAATAATAATATTTCAGACAGAAGAAAGGCAGTTTGTCATTTTAAAACCAGTTGCACCTGATTTTACAACAGTTCTATGTGCTTGACACCATGTGGTAGGGCAATCGAGACAAATGGGGTAAATGAAAAAACTAGCTGTAAAAATATAGTATTATGTCCAGTAATCTGCTATTTTTAGTATTGTAGCATTTTGTATGCATATGCATTCATAGAACAAAGGCAATAATCCAACACATTCTAAAAATGACGCACTAAAATGTTTGAAGCATTAGGTCATACTAATTTTTGCAATTAAAATAAGTATTTTATAGGTTTGTTTATATATATATATTTTATTTATAGTGTAAGTTCATTTAAATTTTTTCAATTTGTTTGCAATCCTCATAGATTGTCACACACACACACACATACAGTATATATATATATATATATATATATATATATATATATATATATTAGTGCTGTCAATGGATTAACATTTTTTATTGCGTTAATCACAGTGATGACTGTGATTAATCATGATTAATCACAAATTTAAAATACTATGATTTACCTGTAAATGTGTTTAAATAAAGAAATGCATGACAAACTAGTTTAAGGAAACAGAACCTTTCACACTTCCGCCAGGTATGAGACATAATCCTTATTATTCTTTTATCATTATTCTTTTATTTTTATTCAGCCATTATCAGCCTTTATACTGCAATAAAACATTTACCAAGCCACATCGCTTCAATTCCAGTATACATTTACCCAACTATTATCAAAAGTATTTCTAAATAAATACTACAAAACATTTTCTTGCGACCTTACGTGAAGTATTATGACAAAATGCATTATGAAGAAGAACTGGACCTGTTCTGCAGGTGCTTTAGAGCTAATATTAGCATCATGCTTCATAAGACAATTTATGAGATTTAATAGTACACTTTTACTCAGAACTCGCTTCAAACCACCATCGAGTGTTTGTAATAACTTCCTTTTACGATCACATGTGGAATTTGGTCGTTTACTGTTATTAAAATATGCTATTTATAGCCTTTTATATCGCTGCACAAATTAGCATAGATGTACACAATTATTTCAAGAAAATCACATACAAATATCCTATCGTATTCATGTGTTTATTATCTTATATAATCTATAGTGGCTGTTGTCATGTTTATTTCTGCTGTGTAAAAGCCTTAACATGTATGCTCTGCTGAAACTCACGTTGTTTGTGATGTTACAACCACCTCTCCGTTCTTAAGTTGCCAGGGATACATTCCAAGTAACGTTAAAATACACATTAGTAAATTAATCTAATTTAATTTTTATTTGTCTATATACACTTTGGGCGGCCACGGTACATTATAAAAGTAGCCCAAAAAACCGCAATCCATGGCTCTGTAATTTTTCCCGCGACTGTATTTTCAAATTAGCCACTTGTGCCGCTGCCCTGGCAACACTGGTTCCTGTACCCTCATCACACAATGGCCATTTTTCAATATGCGTTCTTGTCTGTACATGAAATGTCATCAGTCGTCGCCCAAGTACTGTTCCAATTCAAAGTTCACATCTAGCCAAGTACAGTTCAAATCCCCGGATGTGTTCTTGCTCCGCCCCCTTTATCAAGGATGCATCCAGAGGTAACTTGTGTGAACTTGAGGCAGCCAGGTATCCCAGAATGCATTTAGCACCAATCAGCGAGCGTTAATGGCGGAGTGGAAAACCGCAAAATTTTCAAAATATTACAGTCATTGTCATTGTCAGAAATGCCGTTCTAAGAGTATTTCAGGCGAGAATGTAGTTGTTTATAACTCAAATCTGAGGTTTATTTATCAAGATAGCGCCTATTTGAAAATTTGTTTAGCTGATTTCGGAGACGTGAGCTCCACGCGATCACCGGGCACTCAGTGCTCATGTATCCGCCGAGAGCAGCCTCACCGCGGCTAGTCCTTCTGACATTTGCTGCTGGCTCTGATGTCTCTGTAGTGGTTAAACATGAGGTAAAATTCGTTTGGGGTATATCTAACAGACAATCTTTGGTCTCACGAATCTATTATTTCTTCCAGGTCATATCGTTTTGGCTGAGCACAAAGTTATGTTCCATAAATGATTTATTTATTAATCGTAATACAGCGCTTACTTTGTTAACGTGACTGAATTGTTTGCTTTTGTCTTTATTTCCTATTACATAAGTCTCTTATACTTTATACTTTTATGATGGCTATTATTGTTCATTAAATCTGACATTTAACAAAAAAGGCAGAGTTGTGCTTGTCATATTTCATTTTATTATACATAGTGAGTAATTAATAATTGAGTATATGTGCACATATTACCTAAACCACATATTAATGTTTTATATTTTTATGATGAAAACGAAAAGAGGGTTGTGTTTTATATTTTGAAGAAAACGAAAAGGCAGTGGTGTTTGATATCATTTCGTTTTATTGTAATATGTGTATGCATTGCATGAACCACATTTTTGTGGCTCTTAATATTTTAAATGAAACAGAAAAGAGGCAACGCTGTTTGATATAATATTTTGTTTCACTGTAATATGTGCGTTCCCTTAACTACATTTTTGCGGCTATTAATATGATTACATGAAAACAAAAAGAGGCAGTGGTCTTTGATATCGTATTTCATCGTGTTGTAATACAGTGTAGATAACTTAGGCGAGCTGACTGACGTTATCAAGCACGCTGCTGTTCCATTTGCAGAATTACCGGACTTGTGTCTTCCCGTCCTCGGGAGATCGCACTTCCGAGTCGAACTTGCGAAGTCCGAACTACCGAGGACGCAAGTCCGAACTTTGTGTACTTGGTATTGAGAAACCGCTAATGATAGATAACCTTCTGCGCTGCGATGATGGGAAGAAGTTGGGGTCAAACCTTATCAAATTATTAATTTGTGTAAAAAAAATATTAACGCGTTAAAATTTTTTGATTAATCACATGCGTTAATGTTGACACCCTTATATATATATATATATATATATATATATATATATATATATATATAATTTATAGTATTTAGTAGTACTGCTTCATTACCGTTTTTATCTGTGTAGGGCAGAGTAAATCCTGTTAGTCTGAGTGGGTCAGACAAACTAGGAAAAGAGCTTGAGATTGAGGAAAGAGCGTTGGATATCACTCTTCGTCAAAGCGCACTCACACTTCTGGAAAGGGGCTAGATTCTCGCTTCACATCGGAACGGCGAGTCGGAGAGCGATCAGTTCAAGAATTAGCCATGACAGACCATTTCTGCTCTCGAGGAGAGGGGAAGTGATGAGAGCGCCCCCATTTTCTCCCTCCTGGAAAAGGTGGCAATGGGACTCACACGCAATGTTCTGGCCTGTGCTGATCTGAATCTAAAATGCCTTCTTAAACTTGACTAATGTTTGTGTGTTTTATAGCTTGTCAGATTGATATAGGGTTTCATGACGTGAGTCAAAATAAGGTCTGATCTGCACCGTGCCTGCTGTTTCCCAAACACAGCGACCGCAGGGTGATCAGCAACTCCCCGTTTACGTTTAAAAATGCGCCGAGAGGATTAGCAAGCGATGCTAATTGTTTTCCATGCCTCTGCTGAGTAATACTCTGTGGTTTAAGACAGCACTTCTATACAGAGAACTGACTAATTCCTCTTGTCCTGGCAGGATTAAACTGTGCAAATGAAACTTCAAATCAGCCCGGTCTGGCCTTGTAAATTACTCGCGATCAAAGCACTTAAAGAGAGAGTTGTGTCCCGACACGGTTTCAGTAAAGGTTTTTATCGCTCCTCATTGACCTCAGCTTCAGTCCGTGAGGATAAAAGCTGAACATGATATAAGCTTTTATGCGACTTATTGATTTTACAGCTTTTTAACATTTAATTATTTGGATACAAAATTCCACTCGGCATACAACAGGAGCCATGAAAATCATGCTTGAGCGAGATCCACCAGGGGAGGAGATTCATAATACCTCATTTACTTCCGTTCAGCCTAGCTAGCAAAGACAGCCCAACACATCTGGAGATGACAGTCGCAATGAGAGTAAATTATTATCAACGGTGCCGTAGTGTACGACTGATGGCTGGTTTTGTTTTTTAATTAGTGTACATAAGTATAGGGCTGCCAGATGTCAGTGTGTTCGCCTGCCGTTGTTCGGCGTCCTTGAATCAAACGGTTCGTTCCTGGGCTGAAACTATAACAGCTGTATCCTTCCTCCCCCACCTGCCATCCTCAGGCATGCAAACTTTCTTATAGAAAGAACATACACTCGGAGAGGAAGACGATTCCAGCCTCAGAACGCGTTCTGTTCCGTAGAAGGTGTTTGCCTTTCTTGTTGTGTAACATGAACGATCTTGAAGTGTAATTAAGCGTGTCCTCAATCCTCGTTCTACTGCCGTACGGATGCTCTAATTAGTGCTATCTGAAGGGCCAGGTGGCCATCTTGTCTTCTCCCAGAAGAGGAGAGTTATTTTGTACCGTTTGTGTTATCTAATTATTCATTTTAACATCTCCACCCTGGCTGCATATCCTCCACAACCCTCACGGTTTCCATTTCCATCTTGACTCTCGTAGTGTCAGCTCCGAAAGCATATTACGCTCACTCTCTCTTTCTATCTTTTTTCTCTTTCTTTGTTTTGTGTTATGTTCTCCTTATTCCCCCATGAGACCTGGTTTGTTTACTCTGCCTTTTCCACATCTTTCTCTGTGCTGCCGCAACGGTAATCTCTCTTTCAAATATTTGTTTCTTCCATCACAGAATTTTCTGCCGTGCGTCGCATTCCCAGAATCTTAACTGTGACTGTGACTCATCGCAGTCACTTTTTCATACTTGCCATCTCCCGTACAAATCTATTCACTCTGCCCTGTAAGACGTTCAGATGGAGGCACCGTTACTGTAGCGGAGGTTGGGCGACAAGTTCCACCAGTGTGGATTGTCACATTTCCTTCCGTTTTGAGGCACACAGTTGCTTGTGCATGTCACGGCTCACGTCCGGGTAGAAAACGGATGATGGATAGCCAGGAGATGTAAGCAGCCAGGGAAAGTAATTACAAACTTTGCCTAGGGTAGAAATTTTGTAGATAAGCGTTACCTGAATGTCCAGGTGGACGGAAAAACCAAACAGATGAGACTCTGTGAAGGTCAGGATGTTGTTCTACCAGAACAACAATAATGAGGCCACCAGCAATTCAACTAGCTTCGTTTCCAACATGAAACATGAAATAAAGCATCACAGAGGGTTTTGTCCTTTCGCTGGCGATGGAAGTGGGTGGTTAAGGAACAGATTGGCTTTCAAATGGGAAAAAAGGAAAGTCGTCACAATTTTCGTGCCGTCCAGCGGGAATCCCTCAAGCTGGATGACTTGGCAGGCGAGTGAGTATGTTATGTAGGGCAGGACAGATCTGGTATCTTGCCCAGGTTGGGTTAATTATGTCCCGTCAACCTCTGGGAGGAAGCCTGAAAAATTAACTGTCAGTATAACATGTGTTTAGGTGTGTGTGGGTGGATTTTTCTCCCAAGAGACTGTCTATTCTTTATCATTCTGTGCAGGTTCATACAACATTGTAGGAGTATTTTGACAGCATAATTGCTTGATTGTAAGAAAAGGGTCTTAATAATTTATGGAAAGGTGGATTTGCACAAAATCAAGGAAGTATTTGTTAAATAGAAGGAACATAGACTAAGCATATACAGGCATATTTATAATATATATACACTCAAGAAAAAAATTTGTGATAGTTGTGACTTTGAGGTATTACAGCACATTACTGGTGGGACATCTTTCTACCTTATTTACGACCCCCCACCCCTTTAAGGGGTAGATATGGTACAAAATTGTCTTTTTCACACTTCCACAGTGACAAGCCCCAGAAGATACAACTTTTTCACATTCTGTCAGATAATATTTCAGGTGTGTTAAACAGCTAATAAAATAAAAATGTCAAACTAACATGCAAAATAAGGAATGGGTAAAATGGAAAAATCTTCCAGGATGTGTATTCATTTAGCGCACACACTCCTGCCGATCAATGGTTGATCCCGGAGACTCGAGTAACCCCAGAGTACAGAAGTTCAGATGGTAAAAATCAATGGAGTATGCAATAAACATAAGCAGCCTAATGTGTTTCTGCATTAGGCTTCACAATTCGATTCATGCTCCCCAACATAATGGAGAGTTCGAGCAGGTGAGGGGGGTTGAAAACCGCTGTGATCGAAAGGTAATCTAATGATATGACACATGATATTTTGCGTCCGTCTCAGGCGGACGACTGTCCAACTCAAAAGAGGAGAGATGAATAAATAAATAAATTACAAAAGAGGTTGAATTGCACTTACATGAATCGTGAGGATGAATGCGCACCATGACTAAAAGCCTAACTATATTTAAAGCAAAGAGAGCGGACAGTTTGCTATGAGAGGTGCTGTGTTACACTGTTGATGCTGTTTAGAGTATATCCAGACGTCTGTATGTGTTTCTGTGGTGTCAGATGCAGCATCAACATGAGCCATAATTTTTCCGTCATGACTTACAAGTAAAAAAAAAAAAAAAAAAAATCATAGACTCGCATTGAAAGAGGGAGCCAAGTGTCATCTAAGTAAATAATTAAATAAATCTCCCAGGAAAAAAAAAAAACTGCCAGAACACCCTTGCAACCACTTTTTTCCCCAGAAAAAAAGAGAGAGAGAATGTATTGCTATTGCATTGTTGACATAATTTGGCATATATAGACATTGTAAAATACAGTAAAGCAGGGAGTTTCAAACTGTGGAATGGGCACCCCCTGGAGTACACAAGGGAGTGCTATGGGGGTCAGAAAAAACTGTGATAATGGAACTAAAACTCCCATGTGCTATAGTTTGCATATAATATTTGAGTCAGAGAAGTGTGTAAGATTTCTCACTTAAATGAAAATCGAGCAGGATTTCTTCAAGGAAAGTCTCTCATTTGTATTGGCAGATCTAAATACCATGGCATGATGTTAGAGTTTATATTTCCCTGTGCAGGTTGTCCTCTCCACTTTCTTCCCTCTTGCTATTTTTCTGACTCAGTCTTCACACGTGTTCATTGGAGGTGCCTACAGTCTTTATTTTCCTAGTCATTTTTCAGCCCTCCTTCCAAAGGTCATAAATTTGGCTTTTAACTGTACCTCTGAAGCAGAGATCAGGGAGGGAGATTAGATGGCACACACTAGATCGATGGCACATGGCAGGGGCGTGAGTTCAGTTCTCTTTCTGCTACCAGAGCATTGTCTCCAAGAGTTCTCCATCGTGTAGGAAATCCTCCATTCACTGTTTTCCAAATGGTCCTCTTGATTGAGAAACATGGCACCTCCCCCTTTTATTTATTTATTTTTGATTTATTAAGAAAGCTGATAAAACACTACAAGTTCTTTCTTCTGAATTTGCTCTTTAAAAAAAAAAAAAAAAAGGAGAAGACGTTCTCTGCTGTTAGATGTTTTTATTAATATTTGTATTAACATTTATTTGTATATAAATAATATTTTAATAGACATAATTATTAGTATTTTGATTGTTATTATTGCATTTTATTACATTTTAAAATTGCTATTTGTTATATTGCTAGTGTTATTTACTGTTGCTAATATAATCTTTTCTCTCATCTCTCTTTCAGGTCTGCCAAATAGTGTTGGTCCAGTTAGTAAGTAAACAAACTCATAGATCTATATCAACAGGAAGTGCGAGATGAACAGCTTTGCTTCTCACTTCACCTCAGGTCCACTTCTGGTTAAACATTTATTTCTGATTTTCATTAGATATATCGGATATAAACTGCGCAACCTAATCTGTTTGGTTTGGAAGTTAGTTAGAACAGGGTTTAGTTAAACTATTTCTATAAAACAGGAGTTTTCTATAGTGACTAATTCACATGCTGACTTTGCATGCATTACATGTATTATAAATGCTACAGGGGCTGTAAAGCAGTTCAGGATCTCGTCCGAAGTAGAAAGAGGGGAAGATCATTTTAATATGAGAAATGCAGGTCTATGTGGTATTATCTGGTCCTGCCAGGGGCCTCATATGCCAGCAGACAGATAGAGTTACAGGCGCAGGGAGGTTGAATGTGAAAACTGGAGCCACAGAGATATTGAACAAGTCAGAATGCATGTAGCGCCCTGAATATTTCCACACGCTTCACTTCTCCTGGGTCCAGGACAAATATACGCATTTCCTCTTTGGATAGATTGGTATAATATATCACAGGTGTATGGAATAACATTACACAAATCAAATATTCAATAATGAATATTGGAATTATTACAAGAGTGAATGGAGTCTGATTTGTACATAAATTACAGACCATCTAAAACTGGTGAACACAGAAAAAAAATCTTGCACTAAAAGTTGCACTTTTAATCAGAAATGTATGTCAAACCAAGTGGACACCCCCTTCTCCTCTCCTCAAGTGTGTTTTGTATTTGGCCGTATAGCATGGCCTGTGCTGTGCCATTTCTGCATGGGCTCACTCCATTATTTCTTATTCAAACGTCATGCTACTGTACCATGAACATTCACTCACTGTCCTCATGGTGAATTTACACACCTCCATCCAGAAAGACACAAAGAGGTGACACTCACAATGCAACCAGGGTCCCAAATAGCTCGATGTTACTTTAGCACCAAAACCGTCCTCTGACCATCACTGTAACAATTATAAACACCATTCTCTCTTCCTTCACAAAACTATAGAGAGTGCTTGTAAAGAGTGTCCTTGAGGACAGAGATGTTATGCCCGAGACTGAAAAAGAAAACACTGCAGTTTCCTCAGAGTTGCTTGAGGGTAATTGAATTCTTTATTGACTTTTCCCAATTCTATTTCAAGTTTATTAAGTCTGCCAGAATTGCCTAATGCAGGCATTAGAGCAAAATTAGTATTTTAAGATGAGATTTTGACTGTACAGGATTGCATTTCATTACTGGGATGGCATTGATTAAAATCTGTCACTTCTCATTTATCCAGTTTTTATCCAAAATTTCACTAACAAAAACATTAATGAAGAGCAGATGCGATGAGCATCGCTCCTAATCACTTGCTAATACGGAACACATTTTATATCAGTAATAAAGCTCTCAGCGTGGTCCCATGGGTATCACGACAGTGGCTTCTCTGTGTGCGAGTGTCATGGAATGTGATGAGAGAGGACAGCTGGATTTGAATATCACTCAGAGGTCAGATCTGTTCCAAACTGATAGTGACTCCAATGGTTGTCCATTGCTGCTTGCTCACTCTTTGTGTCTCACTGGATTCAAAAATTAAGAGAAAACTTCCATTAAAAAGGGTTGTGGAAAAAGTGTTTCTCCAAATATTGGATTAGTTTGATGGATCCAAATTGTGCATTTATTTATTTATTACTTTACAAATGAAAGCTAAAGGCGAAGAATTGTTTGAAATAGTTGCATTTTTTTAATGAGATTGAGTAACAAACAAAGCAAATTTATTGATGAGATGATGCTGACAAACCAAGTACTAATCTAAAGAAAGAGAAGCACTTTATGATGTTGACACACCCTGAGCTCACATTATCTTATTAATCTTACAGAAATTATTTGCTTTTCATCTTTAATTTCTTTCATAAAATATTACTGGAGCTTGAACTGAAAACTCATAGTGAAGTTCACGGAATTCCCCAAATCACATGGAAAAAGAGTCATTTCTCCCAATGTGATTGGACATAGAGGCCATTTCATAATGGGTCTTCAAGATGGGTTTCCTCTGTCAGTAACCTGCGTGTGCATGCTTTCCGAGTCCCCAACCACCATGCTATGTCCCTGGTGAAAAAAAAAATCAAATTCAAATTCATAGACGTGTCCTCACTGGAATTCCTGCACCCTGTCCTCGTTTCACATGCCCACACACTGAGGTCAACCACGAAGCAGCACATAAGGGACTTAACCACGTTTGTGTTGGATAGATGGAGTGCTTGGTTTGGTCCTCTCACTTTAGTGCTGCCTCTGAGTTTGACACGAGACTGCTCCATTCCCAGCCCTAATATTTCCGCCTCTAAGGAAATTAATTGTATGTAATTATGAAGATATTCCCATCAAATCGTCATTTCAATTGATAGCTATTTTTTGTCATACAGAACCACACTTCAAATGAATCAATTTGATAAATTGAACAAGCATTTCAAGCAACCATGAATACACACATCCAGTCTCACACCGAAAGACTGACACGATTTCCCTTCATCACTGTCAGCCGCCATTCTCATGTATTAATATAGAGTAAGCCATAAAACAAAAAGCTCAATTACATACAATCTCTAGAGATGATCTGTGATTGGTCTATTGGTTGCTTGTTCTCATCGAGCCTATCAGCTCAACTTTATGAATGACCCATCTGGAGATGTGTGTAGCTGTTTATGTGTACATGAGTCCAAACTGGACACGTCCTAGTGCATCTGACATCCGACAGCCAGTGCATTCAATTAACACCTGATTTCTCCTGTATGCATGCAGTTCGGCAGAACATTTCATCCCTAGGTGTCGCTAACCGAAATCAAGGTAGGGTACATTTTTAACTTGGATACAATTTCCTTTGATCTGACTCACAGAACGATATTTAGGCTGATGTAAGGGTGAAACAGATTCAGCAGAAGTTTGCTGACAGCCAGTCTTTTTTGTATATTTGTTGTACTGAATCATTCCAGATGGACAAACATCTTTTTTTTGCCTTTTCTCTTTCACGTACCAGTTCCTGACATGTCTGAAAGCTGTGAGATTTTTGAGCAATCAGCATTTCTAAGAAACAAGCGTTACGCCCTCCATTTTAATTAGGCATGGCGCTCTCTCTGGGGCCCTCTCAATATTTTCTCTCAACAGTTTTCATGGCTGTTTTAGGTAGACTGATTCAAGGTAATCCATTGCGCAGATGTCCAAAAAGAAGCATCACGCAAACAACAGCCCAGAGTAAACAGCGTTTTTGATTGAATTGGGGGTTGGAGGTTAGTAAAGGACATAATGCTCATTGCCCCTTGGTTTGTTTTGTGACTGCATGATGAGCTGATAACTTTGGGATTGTTCTGAGCCCTGTTGTTCTGCTGCTGTGTCGGACTGGCAGCGGGACGTGGGGATCTAAGCCTTACGCGCTCTCACACAAGAAGCCTGGGAAGCTCAACTACACTAATGCCAGCTGAGCAGTTTCTGCCAGCAATGCAGGCTTTTTCTTTTCTAAAGCCATCAAAAACTTCCAAACCACAGCAGCTGCAGGGAATGGAACGTGCGCTGTGCAAATTTGTCTCCTTTTTGTATCTTTTTTATAATTTATGGCAGAGTAACAGGATTAGTCTAAATTCTTGTTTTATTGTCAATTTCATGCTTTTGGTACAGACAGATTGAAATGCTCATATCATCATTCGGGTTTATGTTGATTTAATATGTTTTTATTTTATTTATTTTGTCTTTATTTTGTCTAGTAGCTCCTCAAGTTGCTTTGTCAACCGTTCCTTCTGTACAAGTTGCAAACAGTAAGAGAGGTAGGAGGACTCGATTCATATACTCTCACTATTCTGTGTCAGTGTATGTTGTCCGAATTACCCCCTTCACCATGCCCTCAATGAATCCAGAGTGAGTCTTGTACCTCCTGTACTTGCAGAACACCTACCCCTGACCCTACTATTCCCACTTTGCATAGTATCAAGTAAAAAGATACTGATATTAGTGCAATTGTTTACTTTGTTTTATGATTAGCTCCATCCTGAATCATCATGGAAGCTCTGTGCTGAATGCTTTAGAGACCCAAGTCTTTGAAAATTGAGGAGACAAAGATTTTACTTGATGAATCAGGAGGGAAGTGTTCAAATCATGTTGACTTTGTCAGATTAACGGGTTATATACAGTCAATGTTGCTGATCCGAGTGTGGATGAGAACATTGAATCTGATATAATTCCGCAGTGGCTCACAGACAAGAAGCCCGTCAATTTTTTGTTAAAGTGGGCCCTCTAAAACATTTTCCAGGCAGAATGATTGACATATCCAGGCAGCTTTAGAGATCGCTTTACAGGAGATATGTCTGTCTCAACTCCTCCAGTCGGGGGACGGGGGAAAAGGCTGCAGAGGAGGCCTGACCTCAATCCAGATCTCGATAATGAGAAGCCCGCCATTTCTCCCGAAAGCCCTGGAATCATCTCAGGAGGGAGGGACCTGCAGGCTTTATGAGCGTAACTCAGATTTGTCAGACCCGCTGGGTTGAAGGTGCTGGCCAGTTGGTTGACCAAGCATCCCTGGCAGGTCAGGGTAATGCCATCAGTTTATGTTATGCTATGCCAAGAGCAGCATCCGAGCATCGAGATTCAACTTCACTTTGAAACTAGGACAGACTCCTTGCGGGTCCTGGATAAACGTTGTTTGGTTTCTTTGGAGGCTATGGGGAAATAGATAGGAAGTTATTTCTGATTTGCTTGTGCTATTTCTCATTTTGGAGCTGACAGAATCAATACTGAAAAAAATGCTTTGTCTTTCATTTTTATGGCAGTAGTTCTGTGGAGAGGATACAGTTTGTGTACCTGTTTTCGACCTGAGAGGCTTTGTTATTTCGGGGGCATAGAAAATAGAAGCCATTGTTTTATTCCCGTGTTTGAAAGTTCCAGCTCCTTCAATACACCCTTCCATCATTTCTGTGAAACAACTCTCCATGAGCAATAGAATATAAATACAGCGGATGTAAATTTCAAATCGCACATGCAATCGCATTCTGCCGAGGTTGAAAATTACATCTGCTCGTGTTTGATTTCCATGTAACATTCCTGTTCTTATTTTCCTCTCCATTGCTGTGGTTTGCTCGAGGCCAACTCTCTAATAACAACACCGCTTCTCCATTCATCTTAAGGTGATCTTACATCTAACACCGCTTCTGCTGTTTCAGACCATCCAAACCTCGCATGCCATGGTGCCCCTCTTCTGCAGCGCCGCCGCGACTCGCACACACTTACCCTAAACACAGCCACATCTCTCTCCCCTTTTTGCAAGACTGCGAATGTTTCAGTCACTCCAATCGCTGCAGTTACATCGAGGTGCTAAACACCGTCATTTGCGTGAGCTGTAAGCACAACACTAGAGGGCAGCACTGCCAGCTGTGCAAGCTTGGATACTACCGCAATGCCTCAGCAGAGCTGGACGATGAGAATGTTTGCATAGGTCAGTCCTCCAGCACTCCCATCCACCAACACGGCTTATCGCACATCACACTCCCCCCAAATCTGCCATCTGGCCTTCTGTTTCTATTGCTCCATCATCCTCCATCTCTTCACTCCCTTCTCTGTGTCTGTCCATCCCTCTGTCGTCACCCGAGTCTCTTCACACATGCTTGTGTGCGTCAGCAAAGTCACGTTGATCCACATCCCTCCAGTCTTTGACTACAAAACCAGCAAGTATGACGTGATGATCCACAGCAGATTAGGACAGAAGACACTGTAGGGGAAAGATAGGGTAATTTTCAATGTTCGTTACAAAGCCAATAAAAGAAAAAGAAAAAGTTAGAGCAGAGAACAAAAAACAAAAGCCAGACAGGTGTCATTGTGAGACAGAGGTGATGTCTGCCATCACACTTCCCCAGTGAGGTGTCTAGGAGGGCTCGCACCCACAGAAAAAGGTGCTGCGTGTTGCATATGTCACTCTCGGAAAGAAGAAGCAAGAGAAAGAAGAGAGCAGGAGAGGTGTCTGGGAGCAGGTCACGACTGTGTGACTTACACACACATCTTTAGGTGTTACAGGTCACAGACTTTGACCTCCACTTCAACCGAGCAATATCTGTAGTCACAGGAGGGCCACAGAACTGTCAAAATATGTGAAAAGTGCATCTTGGGAGAGGTTTATGTTAGTGTTTTAGCAAACCATTAATAATTAATAAGCATTAATGTCTTTACTTAGAAATGAAACAAGTATCTGTTCTGTAGCAAAACCTTAAGGCTATGTTCACACTTGTAAAGTGTTCTGCTGTGCTAGGCATCTGAAAACACTGATGAATTTATGAAAAGAAGTAGCAGAGTTTTAAAAGGAATGATTCGTTTTCCTAAAAAAAAAAAAAATGTTTAAGAACAAATGTGCAGTCATGATCAGAAATGTCATTACGCACATCAGAGTTTCAGGCTACACATCCAAGTTCTTCTGAGAAAGCTCGAGAATTAATCAGATTCTCTTTTGAATTGATAATATGAAAACTGTTGCATATTCAAAACCCCTCAGTAGCTCAGCATCTGCTCAAATCATTTGTCATCTTTGTAAATATCCAAGAAATGCAGGTTTTGAATGGCACTTCAGCACCATAAGCAGACCTCAGTTAATTGGCCAGATGTCTTTGGGTGATCCATGACCAGGATAGTTACTGACGGTGCCAAAAACTTATAGTCAACATGAAATCAAAATGGACTATTTACGTGGATAAAATCAAGTCAAACTCTCTTTTTTTCTAATCGGTATCTTGTTTCACTCAGAAATACGTCATTAAAATTTATGCAAATGCCATTTAATGTAGACTTTAATAAAATGGTCACCTTCATGGACATTTTCTGTAGCATCAAAGTATTTAATTATGATTATCAGTGTTATCAGTATTTGAGTTGAATGCACTTATGGACAGCAAGCGAATTGGCTAATCACGAAACCTTGTGACTGTCTTTGTTTCTCTTTTGTATGTTCCCTTCCTTCATGCCACTCATTTTGATGCTAAACTACATATTGAAATATGTTTTCAGAAAATTATTCAGAATACACAGTGCAGTCACTCAGTAATGGTCTACGCTTTTGCATTATGGGACTTCCAAGATGTTGAATATTCACAAACATTCGTTTTCCTTACTAAAATAAATGCCATTGTTTCCATTTTCCACCCTCACTCACCTTCCCCAGCTGATGCTTCTCATTTTATTCCTTTGAAATGGTAGATGTGAGGTAAATATTCAGATATAGGGGTTATAAATCTGTCCTTTGTAGACTAGCAATGTGCTTGAAGGAGGCAGCAGAGGCCCATTTTGAGCGAAAATGCTTTTTGTGTTGAAAACAGAGGGACTTTATTCATGAGCTGATCTGAGGCTGAAGACCGCAGACCCCATCTCTCCACTGTGTGTATGTGTGTGTCTTGTTTCTACAGACTGTAATTGTAATCCCTTTGGCTCAGACACTGATCGCTGTAATGGCACAGGATATTGTGAATGTAAGGAGGGAGCGACAGGGGCTAAGTGCCATGAGTGTCTGCCAGGATATTTGTGGGACAATGGCTGCAAATGTAAGTAGAACCTCCACCCAACCTGCAGCTTCAGTCCCCTGCTCACTTTTGCCTCTCTCTACCCCTCCCTCCCTTCTTCTCTCCTTGTTTCTATTTTCTCTGTTTGCTGCTTCTTTTTGGCTTACTCGGGAATGAGCAGCTTGGTTTGCTTACAGCACTTGGAAACCAAAAAAAAACAAAAAAACTTGGACTGACTTCCATTCGAGGCTCAGTCACACCTGTTATGCTGCCTTGTTAGTAGTGCAGAATTCATTTTGAGGGAATTATTCTAATCATTTATTAGCATTGTTTTTATTAATAGTATTATTGTAGAATTTTTCTCAAGCACAGAGATAAACCACGCAAACAATCCTCGGGCACAATCCCATGCACGTGCATTTGCACAGATGAACACAGGCAGCTGAGCTAATATTTGGTGTGAGCACAACATTTTACGCCTGCGCTGTTTTCTCTGGCTGTTTGCTGTTATGGCCACAATGTGATGGCTGGTTCTTCTCTCTTGGCTCCAAGCGCTGTGGTTGAAACGATCCGTAGGTCAAGCATTGATTTGTATTCTTCAATGGGCTTCCAGCATCAAAGGTCAACATTTACCAAAGCCTCAGATATCACAAAGGGATGTTGGCTGTAATAATGTGAGATAGACAGTCCAGTTAATATGTGTTTATTGAGTTCTGTGCAGCTTTAGACCCAACACTACAAGGCTTGGTTTAGTTGAGAAGCAGAAATTCACAACATCACATATGTCACAAGATTAAAGTAAATCGGAGTGATTGGTGCAAATAGTGACATGTGGCAAATGCACTCCCATTACTGTCTGTTCTGGGAAACATATTGGAGAGAAATAAAGAGACGTGACTCTTTATACACATCCATCATTCACCAGCATGAAGAGGCATTACCATGTGTCTGTTTCAGCCGATGGTATGCACTAAGGTAAAGCACCATAACCATTTTAATTTGATGTTGTCATCAGCACAGACGCTTTTCGTTAGATGTCCTAGACAAGAGATTTAAGTTTGTTGCATTCGTCTCATTCAAAGTCCCAAAGGCCATAATGTGTGTAATAAATGCAATCTAAGGCTCATTTTCCTGATCCCGTCCATCTGTATGCAGATTTCGGTATGCAATTAAAGCTCAAATCTTTCTTCAAATAAGCCTTTTCTTCCCAGCGCACCATGCAATCTACTGCTGTTCTCAATAAATATTATCCCTCTTATCAAAAGCAAACCCAATAAATTGCTCAATTTATTCTCTTATTACCGTTTATTTACATGCAAGCAAATTGCAAATGCTGAATTGGAGGTTGAGCACGTTTTTCCTGCTTGTGAGTGCACATGCTTTAAACATACAGAGCTTCTGTTGCTAGGTGCTTATATTTATTAGATGTGCATGGGCTCTAGAGAGCGTGGTGTAGGCTATAGAGGTTAAACTGTTTATAAGACTAAATAGATTCCATGCCCCTATCCATTGGAAGGTAAAGGTGTTTGTTAGCACCCATAACAGCTATAAATCACTGGCGTGGCTCTTCTTGCCTCAGCACCTTTTCCTGGTCATCAGGGGATATCAAACTGAGGAGACAGAAAAAGTTGAACTCACTGGGTGAAGCAAAAAGACTCAAACTCTTGAGATACATTACCTGCAAAACTGTGCCTCTTTTAAGTCTTTCTTCAAATGAAGCACAAGAGCATTCTTGCCAAAGGCCACAGTTGTGGAAAAGGCAATCGATCAATTTGCTCTCTTTCCCTCAAAGAGGAGGTGTTCTAAAACTCTTTCCACAGATACAATCCACTCATTACCTCTTACTTCTTTTTGTACAATCTCCTTTTTATGAACAGTTTGGTAAAGGCAACATTGATGTCTCAATTGAAAACTATGAAATATGCCGTACACTTGTGAAGAATCAATTGATTTATAATAGGAAACATCTACAGTAGTCTGAACGTGTTCTGTGCAGTTTAGGAGTTTAAAAATCTCCTATCCAGAACACTGAATCAATAAAGAATCTCTATCTTTTGATTCATCATTTCTTTATTGTTTCTTAAAGGGCAGACAAGACAGGGTAAAATGTGCTCAGAGACAGTTGATGGTCAGGTCATGACTACACCAGAGAAAAACAGGCACTGTAAAAATAAAAATAAAAAAGGAAGTTGTAAATAAAACAAAGATTATTAGAGTACATTTTACAAGAAAATACTATTTCAGTCTTTCTACTAAAATTTTGCATCATATTCCATTTATTGCCATTTCTTTGGAATTCTTCTAAATTTATCAGCAGTTTCTGAGGGAAAATAGTTTCAAAGGAGATCCTACACCTTTTTTGTTTTTTGTTAAATTCTTTTATTAAGACTAGATAAACTAATCTAATGTAGATACTCTAATCTACATCAAATTCAAACACAAATAACTTAATGAGGGCAACTATAACTTTGTTATAATGCCCATATGTTTCCTTACATTTTGACTCAAGATCGGACAGAAAAGACTGAAACAAGTGAAGTGTTACATTAGCTAAATGCCCTATTTTGACTAAATTTATGAAATAATTTCATATTTCATATTTAATTTACTGTAAATTATTATTATTATTATTTATTTTATCATTTGGTATTCCTTAACATCGAAAACAAATATTCCTTACATTTGATATTTCTTAACACCTTGATAGAATTATTATTATTATTATTATTATTATTTAAACAAAGTTGTGTCAGTTTGTTCCAAACATTAATCAATTTATGATTTGCCTACAAATACTGACGAGACTGATACTAATTGAACCCATTCAATCTTTTTGCATGTTAATCACAGATAATTCAAATAGCTTGTTCATCTTGCAGGTACAATTTCTAGGTCTTGTTTTGTGGTACGAGTGTGGGTTTTCACTTGGGAACGATTGATCTGCATCGTAAAAAGACTCGGCAGTGATGAACAGAGGGAATTATGGACACAAACAGGGGCTCATTTTTCCCTGACTCAACCATAAAGCCCATATCCACACAGGAGATGGAGAGAGAGAAGCTGAAGACCATGTAGTTCTGCCAGCTCCCTAATCAGCCTTTATGACTGGGAGAGTTACACCTCCACTCTCTATCATCCAGCTCTTCCTGTCAGCTCAGTCCAGCCCAAAATAGCTCAGTAACAGCCATTAAACAGATGCTGCGACGCACAAGACCTCTCAGAACCATTCCTCGCAAACTGATAGAGGTCAGCGTTTGTGTGTTAGATGATTATTTTCCAATCAGAAGGATTACAGTGCTTTGATGAAGACGTGAGAGGCATGGCTTGTTCATCCGTTTTTATTTGTCACTGTTGGTTTTGCTAGTTTGCGCTGGAATTTGTTTGCCTGAAGCTTGCTCAACAGCTTACGTCCGAGGTCTGGCCTTGGTGTCCCTGTTGTTAAATGCACCTGATACACCTGAGGGGAATGCAAGTTGCAAGTCATTGTCAGGGATTTGGAGAAACCTCTGCCATGTTAATGGTTTGGGTTAATGGCAGGTCTCTTGAGAGACATTTTCTTTATTTTGAGGTGGCCGTTGAGCAGGGATGCTTTTTGGAACATTTTTAATCAAATCTCGAGAGTTCAATTTTCTGTAAGAAAAAAAGTCTATTAATATTTTTCACTTTTGAATTTCTATTAATAATGATATTAAGTTTTCTATTGTGATTCATTTCAATCAATACTTTGCCTGCACTTTGTATTGACTATTTCTGTCTATTTTCAGCAATAGATGAATATATGATATCTCAGGATAGAGCTCTGTGTAATCATAGAAGTGTTCATATTTGTTTGGGTGTAGCCTATATGTGTGTGTGTTGGGGGGGGGTTTGTCTTCTGCTTACCCTTTTCCTCTCAATGCCACAGCCCGGGTGTGCGACAACGAACTTCTGCGTTGCCAAAACGGCGGCGTGTGTGTGAACAACATCCGTTGTCAGTGTCCTCCGGCGTACACCGGCCTGCTGTGTGAGAAACCGCGGTGCGAGAACGAGCCGGGAGGCTGCGGAGGGTCGGACTCGGGCCAGGCTTCCCTCCGGCCCCCTGGGCTGATCCTGCTTTCGCTGCTGTCCATCCTGGGCCTCGTTTTCCTCGTGGAGATCTGCTGGATCCTTTGAGAGGAAGATCTCCGAATGTCCAGCTTCTTCTGTATGAGCAGCGCACCAGACCCACCGACACTCGGCCGGCCATGTGGAATGTGCCCAAATATCAAAGTGAAATTTCTGAGGATGACAGACAAAATACAATAAATAATACATCAATAAAAATAGTATTTATAAAAATTGATTCAATATAAAAATCTAAAAGTAAAAAAAAAAAAAAACATCAAGGTGTTATTTATAGAATTTACCTGAGCATATGCTTCATGAAGCAAATAAGAGGAAGTAGAGACGTGAACTAAGCCATAATAGATACTCACTCCCCTAACAGAACGAGAGAGCGACAGGGATTGGAGCGGACAAGACTCATCCCTTTCCTCCCTTTATCACCAAGGCAACGGGAGCTGCGTTCAGCCAGCGGCATGTACAAGTAAAGCCAGCTGCCGCCCCTTACCTGAGCCATTCTGGGTATCATGTTGGCTGTAGACTGCTTTTGGCTATTGTGACACGGAGCGATGGAAAACTGTCTGGATTGTGTGAACTGGCAATTACGAAGAAAAAAAAAAGATACGGAGAAAGACTCAAGAAAAGAAAAGAAACAAGCATTCTTTGCTGTCAGTGCATTGTGGATATAAGGAAATCTATTCAGACTGTCACATTTGATCCGCTTTCAAATTGAGCTCGTCCCGCCAACACTTCCCACCCCACCTTGAAAAATAAACTTTAGAGTGTCCTTTGTGTCAAAAGCCCGTCCTTCCTCCACCCTGTGCTTTTGTGAATGTTATTCTGTAACCCTTGATATTTTTTTTTAGTATATATAATTTTTTGGTTTTCCTTTCAGTCTGTGTGATGTTAGTCACACTCATGTGGCACACCCCCTTATCCTCCAAAAAATATGACTGAAAAACCCATGACTTTGAAATGTGACGGACTGTTTGCTGAGGCCACGGTCAAAGATGTATGTTTTCACCCAAACAGATGAAGTGCTTAGACAGTCATCAGTGTATTTAATTTTTGTATTAAAACAGAAGTTATTTTCTTGACAGAGTAAAGATAATGTAGAACATATACTTTTTTGTATTATTGCTGAAATGTGTT
Organism: Onychostoma macrolepis; assembly: GCF_012432095.1. NCBI lineage: Eukaryota > Metazoa > Chordata > Actinopteri > Cypriniformes > Cyprinidae > Onychostoma > Onychostoma macrolepis. Next base: position 7,576,356 of record NC_081178.1, on the reverse strand, counting down.
TAAGGGCAACATTTTAGTGCGTTCAATCAAGGTGCATACTGAATTAAATATCTGATTATGTTGGTCTGAAATTTATTTTATTTCATTTATACTTTTTTTTTTCTCCTTCAGTTGGATTGTGAAGTTTTCCTAAAGTATATTGGCAACGTGCTGGCATCAAAGAATATCAGTTTACATACAGTATATATACTGACATGTAAAAAAGAAAATCACACCAAAGGACATTCTAAATGTTTTCTTGTTGCTTTAACACTGAGAAATTTAAGTGAATAAAACTTTAAAAGGACTTTATGTAGCTGTGTTGTACTGTTTTATGTGTCTTTTATTGCAGAATGAAGAATTTAAATTGTCCCTGCGATGAAAGCGTGATAAATAATCGCATATGTCTTTATAGAACACATGCATATAAATTGCATACTTTGCAGAATAGGGGGAAATGCTTTAAGCCTCAGAATTTTCTGCACACCATTTATCTCAAATTCAATACAGTAATGATTTGTTTCAGTGAAACGCATTATCGGATGGGCAGAATTAAATATTAACAGCTATTGATGTCTGTTTGAGAGCCTGTTTTATGGAGTTGGTCTTGCCTGTGAGTAAACTGCCCATCTATCGCATGGGTTTGTTTTAAGCAGAAAGTTTTACAGCCTTTTTCACGATTATAAAGTGTGTGACAATACAGGCCTGCTAAATGATTCATTTTGAAAGAGATGCTCCCGAAACATTTGTCTTTATCTGCAGTTGCTCTTAGTAACTGGGTACTAATTTATGAATGTTGTGTTTGTGTGTGTTTTTATGTGTTTGTGTGTCTGCTTTGAAAACAAAAGAAATGTTGATTAAGTAATATTGAACTTTCATGTTAGTTATAAACAGTCCACATCATATTTCATTCTGGAAATAGCGACCAAATAATGACACTTTGTCAGCTGTTACTTTACATTAGAATGGCACTTTAAGAAATGGATGACAGTATTATTTACCAAAATTATGGTTGTTTTGAAAGAATCACTTGTTAAACTTTCAGTAAGAGGAGCTGAAGTGATATGGGCCGACGCAATATTTTACATCTTTATGGCAGAACTTTTATTGACAATCCCTGCAACAGTCTTTGTGCTATCACAGGTTACACTGATAAATTACACAACACACTGTGAACTATTATTTCCTACATCTGTCGTCTACATGATAAACAGTAATTTTCAAAACTGCAGGTCAATTACAATACCATATACAGGTGTATATATACATAGTTTATGTATATTCATACATAGTTTCAACTGTATATGTATATATAGTGAGTTTCAACATTAAAATGTTACTTTTTAATAATACATAATGCACATTTTTATATAGAAAACAAATACATTTATATAAGTGATATAAAAGTTATTTTATATATTTATATATATATATATATATATATATATATATATATTTAACCATACACCCAAAAAGATCAAGTAGTCCAGAGATGCTCTTGTAGTTATTCCCTGGCTGAGAAAACTGGAGTTCACCATGTGTACATTTGTGTTATATTGGTTCAGAAATGCAACGTTCTCTTTATCAAGGCAGACATATGCAACACTGACAAAGAGAATAAACAATTCAGTGCATCTATATACTCAGCAGATCCACTGTGTATTCAACAAATTCTTTGAACCAAGCCAACAAACAGGCTCAGCCAAAATCAGCTGCATCGTTCCAGTTGTTCACTCCTATTTATAGGAGGAAAGATACTGCAGATTATTTTCTAAAAAGATCCAGTGGGTGTTATTTCTATTTTTCTTAAAGTGATGTGTCAAACTTTTTCTTGCATCTGGAGTTAATCTGCCCTTGAACAAGGCAGCCTATTGATTTTTAAATCAGCTTTTCCATTTGTTAAGAAGTTTAGCTTCAGTAAACATGATGATTTTTTACTTCAGGCACATTCAACTTTTTCATTGATAACAGGAATGAAAAACTGATGATTCATTTAACATGGACCGTTTCAGGGTTTTGATTCATGGTTTCCTACTCAGGGTAAGACTTACAATGTTACACACTTTTATCACACGTATATCACGATAACACACATAAGAATATGTTTCTGGAATGACCCATTTGATATGATAATGTCATAACAACACAACACAACAGGAAAAGTGAACCAAGGTTACCCAAAGAACTGCTAAACTCAGTTGACCGACTGGCTTCGGTAAGATCATTATCCACCATTCAGCATCTCGCTTTTCTTCCCAGAACAAAAGCCCAACTTTGGCTCGGCATCTAAGTCCTTCTCTTGGAGGAGTAATGGTGATATTGTTCCCTCTGCTGCTAATGGGAATATCTCTTCAAAAACACAGGCTTTCTAAAGGGAGACCACGCTGCATTTGGTATTTGGCTGCAAGACATTCATTTGTCAGATTTGATGGAATGGAGAAGCTCAGCCCATTGTATGAAGAGCAAAACAAGGTGGATGGGTTCATGTTTGCACGTTAAAGGTAGAATACATGAATGAAGTATAGCACTGGAGAATGTGTGAGCGCAGGAGAATCCTGAAGGTCAAACCATTGTGGAAATGTAAAAGGTCTTCAAGATTGTTTGGCATGAATTCATTTCAATAACAAGAAAAAGTCATACGAATGTAGGTAGAAGCACCAGCACAAAGAATAATATGAAAGAACATTTTAATAGAACTCAGAACATTTAGGGAAGTTCAAGAATGCCTACAGACCACAAGCATGTGTGGAATATGAATAACCAAAACTTCATTACTCATAACCTTCAATGTTTTTAAACATAGGAGGCGATAAAAGGTGAAGAACAAATGGGAGTCTACTGAATTCAGAGTCTATTACAGCACTCAGTGCTCACAATAAGAAATCTTTCTAGTGACAATATACAGTATCTCACAGAAGTGAGTACACCCCTCACATTTTTGTAAATATTTTATTATATCTTTTCATGTGACAACACTGAAGAAATGACAATGTACAATGTAAAGTACCAAGAGAGTGTACAGCTTGTATCACAGTGTAAATTTGCTGTCCCCTCAAAATAACTCAACACACAGCCATTAATGTCTAAACCACTGGCCACAAAAGTGAGTACACCCCTAAGTGAAAATGTCCAAATTGGGCCCAGTGTCAATATTTTGTGCGGCCACCATTATTTTCCAGCACTGCCTTAACCCTCTTGGGCATGGAGTTCACCAGAGCTTCACAGGTTGCCACTGGAGTCCTCTTCCACTCCTCCATGACGACATCACGGAGCTGGTGGATGTTAGAGACCTGCCTTCCGTTTGAGCATGCCCTACAGATGCTCAATAGGGTTTAGGTCTGGAGACATGCTTGGCCAGTTACCCTCAGCTTCTTTAGCAAGGCAGTGGTCGTCTTTGGGGTGTGTTTGGGGTCATTATCATGTTGGAATACTGCCCTGTGGCCCAGTCTCCGAAGGGAGGGGATCATGCTCTGCTTCAGTATGTCACAGTCAGTGATGGGAATAACGGCGTTATAAATAAACGGCGTTACTAACGGCGTTATTTTTTTCAGTAACGAGTAATCAAACGAATTACTGTTTCCCCCGTTACAACGCCGTTACCGTTACTGACAATAAAATGTGGCGTTACTATATTATATTATTAGAATTTAATTTTTCAGTTCATCTGAATGGATGCGCAGTGTAGCTGTATTTGACGTACCATAAACCCTAGTGTGGAGGCGCACGACTCGCCATCGCTTTCTCTCACATACACGCACGCAAAGAAAGATACAGAGCAAGAGAGTCTTTCATAACATGCAGAATTGACGCGCTACATGTAAACGATATTCTTTGTTGTATTTTCCTGTCAAAATAACGGAGTTCCTTTGGAATTCTTCAGCTTTTAAGAACTGCCGGTTTCTCTGGCAGTGGGCGGGACTAATGCGCAAACGACAATCTCATTGGCTGGTGCTCACCTATTATCGTCCCTGTTTTGATTTCAGCAAATCAATTCGAGCGAACGCAGACAGCGTGATTAATATTCATGAACCCAGCAGCTCATTAATCCTTAGTGCGTTTTATATTGATGACAAATATGCATTCATACTTGGTTATTATAATTACTAAAGTTCTATCATATAATATTAAATTATCATAATATTATATTATAATGACTGACTGATACTAAGTGTCAGTAGATAAATAGTGTAGATTAATGTACAATGTTTTATAATAATAATTTATTCTTTTTAGTGTCCATTTCATTAATTTAACATACCGGTATTTAATATTGGGGGCATCCAAAGTTATTTGACATTTGAACATTTTTAAAAAAAAGTAATGCAATAGTTACTTTCCCTAGTAATTAGTTACTTTTATAATGATGTAACTCAGTTACTAACTCAGTTACTATTTGTGAGAAGTAACTAGTAACTATAACTAATTACTTTTTTAAAGTAATGTGCCCAACACTGGTCACAGTACACGTTGGCATTCATGGTTCCCTCAATGAACTGTAGCTCCCCAGTGCCGGCAGCACTCATGCAGCCCCAGACCATGACACTCCCACCACCATGTTTGACTGTAGGCAAGACACACTTGTCTTTGTACTCCTCAACTGGTTGCCGCCACACACGCTTGACACCATCTGAACCAAATAAGTTTATCTTGGTCTCAGCAGACAGGACATGGTTCCAGTAATCCATGTCCTTAGTCTGCTTGTCTTCAGCAAACTGTTTGCGGGCTTTCTTGTGTATCATCTTTAGAAGAAGCTTCCTTCTGGGATGACAGTCATGCAGACCAATTTGATGCAGTGTGCGGTGTATGGTTTGAGCACTGACAGGCTGACCCCCCACCCCTTCAACCTCTGCAGCAATGCTGGCAGCACTCAAAGGTCTATTTCCCAAACACAACCTCTGGATATGACGCTGAGCACGTGCACTCAACTTCTTTGGTCGACCATGGCGAGGCCTGTTCTGAGTGGAACCTGTCCTGTTAAACCGCTGTATGGTCTTGGCCACCGTGCTGCAGCTCAGTTTCAGGGTCTTGGCAATCTTCTTATAGTCTACGCCATCTTTATGTAGAGCAACAATTATTTTTTTCAGATCCTCAGAGAGTTCTTTGCCATGAGGTGCCATGTTGAACTTCCAGTGACCAGTATGAGAGAGTGAGAGCGATAACACCAAATTTAACACACTTGCTCCCCATTCACACCTGAGACCTTGTAACAATAATGAGTCACATGACACCAGGGATAGAAAATGGCTAATTGGGCCCAATTTGGACATTTTCACTTAGGGGTGTACTCACTGTTGTGGCCAGCGGTTTAGACATTAATGGCTGTGTGTTGAGTTATTTTGAGGGGTCAGCAAATTTACACTGTTATGCAAGCTGTACACTCACTACTTTACATTGTAGCAAAGTGTCATTTCTTCAGTGTTGTCACATGAAAAGATATAATAAAATATTTACAAAAATGTGAGGGGTGTACTCACTTCTGTGAGATACTGTACATGTCGATCTATTCGGAAGCTATTCAACTATATAAGATGATCAAAACGCAATGAACACTCCAACAATATTACGGTATGTGCAGTGCAGTGAATGGGTGCTGTCAGATGAGAGTCCAAACAGCTGATAAAAGCACCACAATACAATGTCACAAAAGTGAAAGGGCATCAAGACATTTTTACTTCAAACCATTTTTGCTTTATTCTCATCTGAATCAGGAGAGAAATATGCACAGATTAAGCACCGTTAAAAGTGAAAATAGTTTAAAAGTTCTAAATGGTGGATTCACTGGAGGAAGTATTATTATGGATTATGGACTCATAATTTGGGCAGAAACAAGAGTCTAAAGTTAAAATCATCTTAATGATGAATTTGTTTCTTAAAAACACAGCTTTTCACATCGCAAGATGTTAGTTGATGGACTGGAGTGGTGTGGATTACTTGTGAATTATTGTAATGTTTTTATCAGCCTTTTGGATTCATTCTAACAGCACCCATTCACTGCAGAGGATCCATTGGTGAACAAATGATAAATAAATGTTTTCTTCATCAGAACAGATTAAGAAATGTAGCATTATAAGTAAATTTCAGCAAATTAATTTTAACAATTTAGTCTACGATAATGATAACTGCATAAGATGGCACCACTTGTGTTTAAATACAAGACGGTGTAATAAAAGAGACATTAAAGTAGTGCCGGTAAAGTAGCTACTCAGAGGAGTGGACTGATATACAGTGTTGAAATGGAAAAAGGTACACTAGGTAACTTCTTTCTATGATTTAATGCATATTTAAAGAAGAATTGTGGGCCAAACCGTTTCTACACTTGATCAGCTAATATAGCCCAGATTATTCCAGCACAACTTCATTAAGCCACCTAGCCTCATGTGACAAATGCATACAAATAAAAATAAAAATATTTCCTGGCACGGACGCATCCCCAGGGCAGAGGCAGGTGTATGACTGAAGATTATTCTTGCCATTTTCCAAGTTAGTTTTTCACACCTCTCCAGAATACAAAACTCTGAGATCCAAATATACAAGAAGTATATTGCTGTGTATCGCTCTCTCTCAGTGTCTCAGAGGTACACGCACACACTGACACCTTAGCAGCACTGCAAGCATATTTTCTCCGGCAGTGGGGAAATAGACTTCTTTTGCAGTATGGCCAAGATAAACTAAAGATGTAATGCATTATTTAGACCTACGGCATGCCCTTTCCAGAGGTAGATAAGCAAGAAGTGTGAACACCAGACACTGTGGATGTAATTTCAATAGATGGATGTGTGCATGCACACACACACTCATAGTTTTGAATAACAATGTGACTCAGAGTTAGGAATGAACAGTTTAATGCTCTTCTTATTAGAGCAGCTGCTTCCTGTTCCATAATCAATCAGCCAGCCATGTTTAAAGAACAAGGTATACAAAAACACTGGCTCTGTTGTATGTTATGTGGGTCATTTCTGTACCTTTTGAAATTGAACTTTAAAAAATTGCTTGTAATTGTTGGAAGTATTTCCATTTAATTTAATTTTATTTTATCTCCAAAACCCATTTTTAATAGTTTAATTTTATTTAAAGATAACAACAGTGGATGGGGACATAGAAATGTACTGCAAAATAGGAATAACCCTCATGTTTTAAATAGCCATGCGATGGATATTCATAATTGCAATATAAAATTTGTCTTTCAGTTTTGCTGCAAAAAAATGATAAATGGTACATTATTCTGGATTTCAGTGCTTTTATCAGCTCTGCATTACTATAAATTAGTCAGACAGTCTTTGACCATGCTCAAGGCCAAAGCAATTCTACACAACTAAAGAACGTGCCACTATAGAAAAGACGCATGGGTTGTTTGAGTTCATAAGAATTATAAGTGGTGTTTGCCAAGGAAATATTTACTATTTTGTCCAAACTCTATGACCCACCCAAAGCATGTAACTACCTAGCAACTGCATTTGAGTTTTGTACAGACAAGCACCACTGACACTTTTATTTATATTTCTTAGAAAATATACTGGATGTTGATGTGTTGGTTGAACATGGTTTAATATTTTAAGCTTTAATATTTTAGGACATTAGGATATATTAGGTTTTCTTTTTACATTTTTAGTTTTCTTTTTGGAAGCTTTTATGAAAAATAGCTTTATTTTCAAATGTATTTATTTATTTTTAAATTTAGTTATACAGTTATGGTTAAATATGACCTTTCAGCAGGTTAAGGTAGCACAGAGCAGTTCTGTTCATAAAGCTGATTGTCTTAAGAGCAGTAAATCAAAAAGTAAAGGTCCTGTGTTGCACAAGCACAAAAATCCCCTTAGTTAATCAGAGGTCATCTGCGATCAGAGCCTCTCATCCTTCCACCTGTCCATCCCTCTGATCAGCGCTTCTAAGACATCCCACGACAGGTGTCCACTCAGCTAATGAACATCTCACCACTGTCCCTCTGCCCTCCCTGTAAAGCTGCTCTCCTCTCTACCATCTCCTTTGTTGATTTGACCAAAGTTGGATCTTTACAAAGTGAAAAATGACATTCCAGGTCATGGACATCAAGGATGGTCAAGGTAATGAATGGCCACCAGATGTCCGTTATTAGGCTAATGCAGTCCTCCCTGCTTCTCTCAGGGGGAACGGCAGCTCTCGCTAGTGGAGCACACGCAGAGATGCGACTAAAACTATATGAGCTGCTGCTGCAGGCCTGTGAAAACCTCTGGCCCAAATTTTATTTGGTGAATCAGGTTACGTACATTATCACACTTTCCCATATATTACAGTTGAAATGTTTGGAGTTAGTAAGATATAGATGTTTTAGAAATTTTGAAAGAAGTGTTTTATACTCATCAAATCTCATTTATTTGATTAAAATTCAAATGTAGCATTTGGTTTAAATATATATATATTTTTTTATAAATATATTTTACTTTGGTTTAAATATATTTTAAATGTGTGCATGTATAAATTCAAAAGTTTTCTATATATATATATATATATATATACACACACATACATACATATTGCAAGGAAAGATGCTCAAGGCCACAATTATTTGTTCAAAAATACAGTAAAAAGTAGCATTGAGAAATATTACAATTTACAATAAAAGTTTTCTATTTGAATAAAATGTATTGTTTAAATATTCAAATGTATTTTATTTCTATGATAGCAAAGCTGAATTCTCAGCATCATTACTCCAGTCTTCAGTGTCACATGATGCTTCAGAAATTATTCTAATATACTGATTTGGTGCTCAAGAAATGTTTCTTGTTATTATCAATGTTGAAAACAGTTTTGCTGTTTATTTATTTATTTATTTTATTTTAAATTTTTTATGTAGGCAACTACCTACCTTGGGTTTTTGTACATATTTTTCATATATTTTTATACAAGCTTTAACATTTTAGTACATTAAGATATATTATGGGGGCAGTGTTATTTTCAAATTATTTATATTGATATATTAAATTAGCTTTCATTTTTTTTTTTTTTTTTTTTTTTAGTCATTTTTCAATACTTTATTTGTTTATTCATTTTAAAACCTTTCAGCAGGTTTTCATGCTGATTTGGTGCTCAAAAACATTTCTTATTATTATCAATGTTGAAAACAGTTTTGCTGCTTGATAGTTTTGAGGAAACCGATACTATTCTTTGATGAATAGAAAGTTAATTGAACAGCATTTATTTGCAAAAGAACAATGTAAAAGTATTTTAGTTTGAGCTGTAATGCAGCCTCGCTGAATACAAGTTGACTATTTCTTTAAAAAAATCTTTATATTGAAACAAAAAATTAGATAAAACAATCAAATGAGATAATTGTTTACATAACACTATAATGTGGATGACATAACTCAAGATTTGGTCTTAGACTAATTTGATGAGAAATGTTGGAGTTTTATAGAGTTTCTTATTAAAATCTTTCTTATTTTGAAACTTTTCATTTTTAACTCTGGAATCCCCTGACAAAAAAGTTTATTCAAGTGTGCTATTTTCTTTTAAACTAAAAAATAGGAAAGTATACTTTTAGTCTACTTTTATGTACTTCTCGGAAAAATATTTTCAACAGTAAAAAAAAAAACTTGTTTTGTAAAACATCACAGTTATATGATATGAGAACAGTAGGGCCTGTAGCTAGGGAGTATGTGTTATTTAAGAAAAATATAATTATATTCTCAGAATGACATAATTTTTGTCTCAAACATGGTCAGTAGGGTAAAACACTTTGTCCCCCTTTGGTACAAATTAAATTTTTGTTAAAAATCCAATTATTTGAAAACTCCGGACATTTTTCATACTTGATTTATAATTTATGCCATTGTCACTAAAACTATGATAACTTTTTCGGACACCTTTAACTTTTGTTTCACCAAAAAAAAAAAAAAGAAAAAGACAATCCTTAAGAGGGGGGGGCGTTTTCCCCCACTCTACCTTACTAAAAATGCTACTACTCGTATTTAATTAGTAAACTATCAGTATACCTATAAGTTCACTTTTAGTATAGTTTCAGTACAAGCTAAAAACATTGATGTAAACTAATTGTGTACTCAAAGTTTACTACTGTTATACTTAAAGTATACTTAAAAGTATACTTTTATATACTAGAAAGTGGGCCATTTTAGTCCCAAGGAGTATTGAAATAGTACACTTACGAGTAACAGTATATACTTACTACATAAAGTGTACTTAAAATATATACTTGAACTTTACTTAAGTATACTTAATCAAATAAACTTTTTGGTGAGGGTCTTACCAGGTCTGGACACATTTTGAGACGTTGATGAGATCACTTCTGAGTTAGCAAAATCTCAATTTGCTTTCCATTTAATCACTTCTGTCTATGTTACAAACACAAGCACCAGCGCCAGATTTGCCAGTGGAACTGGCAAGAAACTGGCATTTGCTATCAGAAACTGGCTTCAGCCTTCAGAACAAGTCGAAAAGATACAGATCTTACCTTTAGTCACGTTTGGCAACGTGAGGATTTTGGCTAATAAACCAGCTCTTGGCGTTAAATACGAGCCACGGGGAATACAAACACTGTAATTTCATGTGCTTCTTGTCTGCCTGCCAACACTCCCGACTGTGCAGTTGTTCTCAATGGATTTTGCATTATGCACACAGAAAGATATTCAAAAGTGTCAAAAAAAAAGGGAAGTGGGTTTAGTGTGTTTTTCTGTGAACAACATATGGTGCAACACGGGACATTATTATAAAAGCACATGTTTTTCTCACAAATGCTGCTACTCGATGCAACAAAGAAGAATCCAAAGGTCACAGATTCTGAGCTGCAGACTTTAGTATAATCTTGTGAATTTTAAATTTAAAAGTGTACCACCACCATGCCAAGACATTTTGAGAGGATAACATGAACCCAACTGTGTTCTTGTGTTGTGAAATGAAAAGAAAATTCGAGGAAAAATTCACCTAAAAATTAAAATTCATTATTTACTCACCCTCACCTCATTTCTGTGTTGTTCCTTTCTTCTCTGCAACACAAAAGATTATTTTTGAGGAATATTCTTGCTCTGCTTTTCAGTATAATAAAAGTGAATGAGAACTGAATCTGTCAAGCTACAAAAAATGACAAAAGCACCATAAACCATGATCTTTTAAATAATACACACGATAAAAGACTCACAGGAGCTCAAACAACAAAATAAAAGTCAAAGAAAGACAAGCTGAAACAAAAACTACAAAAAAAAAGAATTTTAGACTTTTATTGTTTTGTAACAAAACTTTAAATACAATAAAACCTTAAAGTGAAGAAACTAAAATAAAAGTGTTCTTTATACGCATCACCCTTCATATGCGAATGAAAATATTGTGCCTGAATGTAAACCAGTCGAACATGAGATTTTATTTTGAATCAAGTATTTCATTAAAAACCGCCAAATGTAAACCTGCTTACCTAGGCCGCAATGACTTCACAGGTCTCCAGAAGTGATTGGTGGATTTTTTATTGTCAATGTCTTGCAGCAGTGTTATGAAAAACTCTCTCTGTGGAGTTGATGAGAATAGCTGATGCCATCATATTTCTGGATGACAAATGAAAGTGGAATATACCTGGAGGCATTCGGGAAGCGCGTGAGGGATTTGACACAGCCGGTGCGTCTGGTTCTTCAGGAACCAAATAGAAACGAGCATCTTTCCCATCTCATAATCCTCCTGAAAGTATAGAACTTGATCGAAACGCCTAGGACCGACAACCTCAGGGTTAAAAGCGTTTATATCACTACTCATAGATCCATAACGTTTAGTGGCTAATGAATAAAGAAATGTCCGATCAAAGTAGAACCGTTGCGTGTGCATATTTGCTTTAAATCATAAAACAGCCTATTTTACTTTCTCAATGTGAGGCATTTCTGAGCGAAAAGGTATTGAACAAGAATAAAATATTTCAACCTGACTTGAAATGCCTGTAAATGTTATTACCAGTCAATATCTATGTTTTGAATCAGATTTCCTGGACTCTGCAGAGCAACACATGTCAGGATCCGGTAACAGAACAGACTGAAAACATCTCTTTTCTCACCAGCTGATACGTGAAAACTAGACATTGTAAAAGGCAGGGTGAGAGATGGCATATCCCTCCACTGAGAGCTTCAGCAGATCACTGGCAAGATTCTGCTCGCTGCAGACAGCAGTTTCCTTTTAAAAAACTGCGAAGATGGTCTTATCTTATCGGGTTCAAGTGCCGGATAGACGCGAGACTCTGTCGGTGTGTGATACGCAGAGATCTGCTGTTGATGGATTCTGATGAATTCTATCATGCTGTAAGTCCACGTGTATGTGTTGCTCAGCTCAGAGCATGCAGTATTAAATGCGTCCCGGGGACCTCAGGGTTTATTACAGTCCTTTGTAGTTATATTTGTGCTCGGGTCATGCTGAAGTACAGTAAATCTTGAGACAGACTGCAAAGCATCACACCTGTAAAGCCTGATAATGGAATAGTTTATTAATCCTTAAACAAAATCAAATTTTAAGAAGCTAAATTCTGTTTTTTTTTTTTGTTTGTTTTTTTATTACCATATATGATACATCAGGCATTTACAGGAAAATACAGAGCTCATACTTGAGGAGAAACAAATTCGTCAATTTTATTTAGAGGCCCAAACTGAGCAAAAATATAGTTTGGTGCAGCTGCTGTATTAGTTTCTGATTAATATATATATTTTTTTTTATGCAAGTACATTAAATTTTTGAGCCCTTCCCATGAATTAAATTAAATTAAATTAAATTAAATTAAATTAAATTAAATTAAATTAAATTAAATTAAATTAAATTAAATTAAATTAAATTAAATTAAATTAAATTAAATTAAATTAAATTAAATTAAATTAAATTAAATTAAATTAAATTAAAAAATTCTGATGAATAACAGAAAATTAAACTGAATAAACGTTTTGTGAGTAGGCCTATTTTGTTCTGTTATTCTCTATTTATTAGGGGGGGAAACATACATTTTAATTAGAAAATGGTACAACATTCCAAAATAAATTATTTAAATGTGATGAAATATCACTTTTACGAGTTCACAATAAATATCATGTTTATTCATGTTCCTCCAAACAAGTGTGACTGTTGCAGTGAGCTCAGTAAGCACACACCACACCATATAAGGAAAAAAGGTGGAGAATAAACAACCGCAAACAAACCTTATTGGTTCTCACAGCTGTTGTTGATGCAGTAGTGAACTTGAACAAAAACGTACACAATGATAGTGTCCTAACCATTGTATAAAATAACAAAATAAGAGCTTTGTAATCTGTTGTAGCAGTAGTACACTGTAAAAACTGATTTTTCAAAGTTGTAACAAACAGATTATTGGAGTGCATTTTACAAGAGAATACTATTTGTCTTTCTACTCCAAAATTTCATGTTTAATGTGTACCTTTTGAAATTTTCTACCAATTTCTGGTTGAAAATTGCTTCAAAGGAAATCCTACGCCTCATATTTTGTTTCGGCTACAGTGGTGAGCATATGTAATTAAGGGGTTGTTGTATTTTTCTGAAATGGCTCACAGGATGGAAGAAAGCATTCAGAACAGTGACGTCGCTATTAATGCATCAGGGAACTGCATGCGGGTGTGTGGGTGTGTGGATGTGGGGCGCAGGGCTTGATATTTACACGTCGGCTATGCCTTTTTCGCTGATGGCTCCCAGATGGCCACTGCTGCAAACGCTGCCCAACATGGATCTTTACCACAGTGGGCAAAAAGCAAATACTATGAGCTTTTACCGGCGCTCCATTATTAAAAACAATATCCTCTGCAGATCGTTGTATAATAATCAAAATACCAAGAAGGGCAAAGGTACAGCTCACTCGATATGAGAAAAATACAAAAACAGAGTGTGTTTCATTAAATGTCAAAGATGGTTTCATCTTGATGGAGGTGGGTATATAAAAGCAGTTTGTTTTGTTGATAGATGTCACTTTTGATGTGGTTTAACACGTCTTGCTTTAGTTCTAGGCTTTCACGGATGAGTCTGGTCTCTCTACATTTATACCAGCAAATGAGTGTTTACCTCAGGAGCCGAGAGAGGGGATAAAGGGGCTCGGGACTTCTGCCGCAGTCATGACTTTTCTGTAAATCAATCCTCATCTGCAGCTTTCTTCTGTAGGTGGGACGGGCAGACTCACATTGCTTTGAGGCGATAGATTGAGTCTCAGCAGACACCTCGAGCGCCTCATCACCAGCCGAATGACCCCATCGTCTTCTTCAGAATGTGTTCTCCTCCTCAGCTCAAACAGATGGAGACTGGCACTGTTTTAATCTCTGTTTTACACGTACATGCTTCTAGATGAATATAAAAGTTGACAGCAACTTAGTTCTCTTTCTAGCCGCATACATGAATGCATAAGTCTGCCAACCATGAGGCCTGATGCATTTTTAATTTTTTTTTGATCTAACTGAAATACAAAGGTCTCAAGAAAGCCTGCATTGTGCATTAAAGTTTTATTCTGTTGTTGCACTATACCTAAAACTAGAAACTCAACACATTTAACGGTTAATTAGAATAAGCTGAAATAAATAAAATATAAATATTAGATAAAAAAATAAAAAATAAAAACTACATTAAAAATAAACAAATTAATGCTTAGAAATAACATTATAAAATTACGAAAATAATTTTAAATTATAATGAAAACCAAATTCCATGCTAATTCAAAATATTAATAAAAACAGTTTAAATAATGATAATTTGTGATAAAAATGATTAAATAATGAAAGTTTATAAACTACACTAAAACTAGAAACTCCAATGCAGAGTTATCGTTTAATAAAACTAAAACTATTAAAAACATTTTGTCAAATGAATAAAATAATATATATTAGATAAAGCCTAAACTAAATGAAAATGTTGCCATTGCAACTAATTGAAAAAAACTAAAACAAATAAAAATTAAGACTGAAATAAAAAAAATAAACCTAAGAACAAATCAATAAATACTTCACAAAAGAAAAGAAAATTACTAAAAAAATATCTAAAATTATAATGAAAACTGAAAATTAAAGCTACTTCGAAATACTAATAAAAACTATTATAATAGTATATAATACTAAAGTAACACTGCTCCTAAGTCATAAAATATTGATTTTAATTCTTTAGACAAATAAGTTATTGTTATATTTCTCTGTACATCAGTAGAAAGTGAATATTTAAGGGTGGGTTTAATAAAACATTGGACACTTTTGATTATATTATTAAAAGCAAACAGTTCATTTTCTTTCCCCAATTCCTTCGGTTTTGAGTTAATTGGCACTTTGACTTTTATCATTTGATTAGTCAGCCCTGAAACCAACCATTTGTACGGCATCTCACTCCAAGTTTTTCTGCAAAAAAGACTGCCAAACAATTTGCAAAAAGAAGCAATATACATTTTATTGTAACTTTCTGTACATATATACAGTTGAAGTGCGATACAGCAGCTAGGTGGCGCTGCAGGGCACTCGGATTGCACTGCTACAGGTTAGGCCACTGCGGCCAGGCTTGTCTTTGGCTTGAGTGGACAACAGATAGATCATTACCCATGAGGCCTCAGAGTACCGGCTTTCTGTTACTCAAGGTTGCTTACATACAGTAAATATGGCTTTTTGCTCATTTAATAGCCCCAGAAATTGGTGCAAAATGCCACAAATGCAATTATTACACAAAAAAATATCACTAAAAAGACAGTACGGTTTAAGCATGAGACATTTAGAGACTCTTAACACTGCAAATATTTGTTGACTTAATTGTATGCCCACAGGACGCCCTCAGCATTACATACAAAAGTTTGAAAGACATCTAGATAAAGAGTGGAGAATATGATTATGAAGGTATGAGTGGAGAAAACAGAGAGAGAGAGAGAGAGAGAGAGGAAATAGAGGCAGAAATCCCTTTCCTTCGAGGTTAGAGATCGCTGGGTGATTAGTGGCCCACAACTCTGTGTTGAAACAGACTCTGCCGTATATAAATATATAACGATGTGTGGAAGCCTGTTAAATCCGTCCTGTCAGGGTTCATCTCTGGGGAGAGAGGAGTGGGAACAGATTACCGGTGAGAAAGCTTAGAAAACCAATTCTACCGCTCGCAGTTAGAGTGTAGGGAACTGTGCACCCAGGAGAAAACCATAATCTGCCTCGGGCACGGATTTCGCCCCAGATTTCGGTGCCAGACCAAAAATCCTCTTTCAGTCGATGCCCGAAAGAAAAAAAACAGCAATGCTAAAACAGACCTTTAACCTTTATAAATAAAGGGGGTGGGGGAGAGGTAGAGGCGATTTCTGACTGTGCCGTAAACAGCTGGTAAATGTGATTTTCCTAATGAGAAGTTAATCTATTTGAATCCTCTGTGACATAACAGCACTTCCTCTCAGAGAGGAAAGGACTGATACAGCATCACAGGAAAACACTGAATCTTTAAATATCACTGGGCCTTATGCTGCCTTAAAATCATGTCAGGATGATCGTATTTATTTTGAGCGTACATCAAAGTTATTAGGTGGGAAACTTTGAGCACATAATTGCTGAATGTTAATTAATGGATCATGGAGCATGTTGAATGTTGACTGTATAAAACTAAAACCATAAAACAATTTTTGTTTCATGAAATGAACTAAAAATATACTTCAGGTTTGCCAAAAAAAATAAAATTATAATATATATATATATATATTAGCATGTTTCCCCCAAAAATACTACTCTTAGCAGTCGTAGTTGGGAGGTGCAAATACTCATAAATACAAATGTTCCTGGATTTGAAGGCAACATTATGATGACTGGAAAAATACAATGAAGATAAAAAAGAAGGAACAAATAGCTCATAAGATGAAGATGAGAATGAAGAGAGAGAAGCACCTGGTAATGCTGCTGCCACTTAGTGGTGTTACACTGTGCTACATTGAGACAGACTTCACACAATGAGACGACTGATCAATACCTTATTCACATTATAAATTCATTATAACACAGATCAAGACCTATAAATCAATAAATATTTACCTTTTTACTCTACATATAGTTTCTCATTTTACAGGAATGAAAAAAAGTCTTGCTCACGTGACAACTCCTGAAGATTTTACAATACATTATATAGCTCTTTGGGAAGAAAAAAAAAAAGTAAAACAATAAAAAGATGGAGAAAGAACAGCCAGTTATAAATGGAGATGCTTTACATTGGACTGCTTTATAGGCACGTAGGAGTATATTTCTGTTCTCTACTGGCTTGAAGCTTTTCAGTCATTTGTCGGTATTCCTTTGAATGTCTTTTCCTGTCAAAGTCTCTTCTTAGATCACAAATAAATAAATATTCCTTTGTGAGTGCACTTTTATCTAACCATTTGAGACAAACCAGCGCTTTGACTGTTTCCTGATGTGACCTTTCTGTCACCTCAACACAGTCTAAACACGCTGAAAACTTCATTTCATCACAGTTTAGAGCCAGTTCAGATTGCAGGCAGATCTACATGTAGCTGCAGACAGGCCTTGTGTGTTACAGCACTGGAACATCTTGTAAAAATGAGTCCCAAAGGGGAATGAAGCAGGAAGTGAAAACAGCCAATATCCCATCCAACAGCACAGAACTATGCCATGGTTTTGATGCAATGAAGAAATAACTTACAAACTCGTGGCCAAGAATTTTGTCAGTGACTCTAGTGGTGAGCTAATTGACCGATATCTGTCAATTTGTGTCAATTTCCCTTAATTTAAGTCAATTTTGAATAGAAATAAGCATTTAATTATAGTGGTCAATATCATAATTTAATACAAATAATATATATATATATATATATATATATATATATATATATATTATTTTTATTTTTTTATTTTTTTATATATGAAATATTATATTTGCACAGTATTGGTCACCCTGCAATTTAGATATCAGACACGGACCCATATCAGTCTACCACTAGAGACATTCTTCAGCTTCTGATCCACTGGTGGATTTCAAACAGAATTATCGGTCTCATTGTTTTTCAATGTGTCAATTCTTCTTGCAAATGTGTGTAAATCCCCCTCATTAGTTGACTGTGAAGGCACTGTCTATGCTATCTAGTAGGATCCCTTCTGCATGGGGTGACACAATGCTTTTGGGGCTGGGGGCCCCTGCTGAAAAAGCTGTTTACAGGCTGTCACTGGGATCCCTTTTGTTTCCTGTCAATGTCTCGCTGCGCATCTCCCTGACGATGCGGTAGCGTGCAAATCAGATAAACAGGGCGTGACAAGCCCACAGTGTATCTCCGGAGATAAGCGCGACGCACAAAACAACCGGTCCTTCCTTTAAAGTGGAAATCTGAAAATAAGTGAGATTTCGTCGGATAGAAACAGGGAAGAGACAGCAATCAATTACCGCAGCCTACATGGCAAGGAGCTATGATCTTAATCGGAGATGAATAGCTGGGTGGGATTGTGGGCCGTGCGCGAGAACACCTCCGGGGCAGCACAGACACGGGGAGGGGGCGTCATCAATAATAGTGCAGGTAAGGAGGACTCAGGCAAGGTCAGGATAAACATGTTTCCCCATGAGCAGACAAACTGAAATAGCTCATGGCATAACCTCAGTCCAATTCCAGCGTTCCATCTCAGGCCCCAATTCACCTGCGACGCTCCATCCAGACACCCGGAAGGGTCTTTTAAGATGCGGCCTGGGGTTGTGTTTGATAATCTGCTCCCTGAGAGACAGTCTTTCAACTATCAAACCCCATGCACATCCTCCAGGATAGACAAACAAGACACAGAGAGAGCGGCCAAGCGCTTGCCCTTTTTCTGACTCAGTCCGTCTGCTTTTTTCCCTCCGTTTCCTTTCTCTTGTGTGCGATCGCTGAGCCGTTCACTCCTCGCCTTCTTCTACGTACGTGGAGGGGAACCAGCCCACCTGTGGATGAGACAGAACAGAAGGAATGAGTGATTAGAGGAGAAGGTTGCAGGGGGTATTACAGAGGATTTGCGTCACTTCATTGCCTGGATAACCTTGAGGATGCGCCTGCTGCAAGAGGAGGGGAGGAGGGTCGGCGCTGGATTGTTTAAGCACTTCCAGTGGCTGTACATGGGCCTGAGCAATAATATCCAGCAGGACAGTATGACAGAGCTGTTTTTCTTTGATCGGCCAAATCAGGGAGGGAGAGAGAGGAAGATGGAGCGAAAGAAACTGCGTTGTTGATTCTTGTCCTGTTCCTGCTATGGTCTACTATGACTATCTCAGTCATGCAAAATTTCTCACTTATTCAAAATACAAAACTCACAGTGATAAAAAAACTGGGTTAAATTTTTACTAATAATTAAAAAATATATAATTAATTAAATAACACTACTTGCTAAAAGCAATAGTATTAATAATAATACAGTAAAATTGATGTTTATTTAAATCATATCTAATAATATTAAAAATGTAAACAATTACTATTATTATTATTTACTTTTTAATTATTATTAAAATGTTTAAACTATTATTATTATTATTATTATTATATCAGTTTAAAATATATATATATATATATATATATATATATATATATTTTAGATTTCACTGTAGGCTGGACTGTCTATCACTAGGCAACAAAAATAGAAACCAAGCATCCATAAAACATAATTTCAAACACAACTCTTGACAATCACAGCTGGTTAGGACAAAACGCAGATTAACAAGGGAGAGATGTGATTTATTGGTTGACGTTTTATCGTGTCACACCTCGCTCACGCGCACGAATGCAACAGTTCTGTCCATTTCAGAAGGAGGCAGGGGGACCGTTCAAAGCACTGATCCCAAAATCTATTACTGGCATCCATAAAACAGCCCTGAACGTTTTATTCACTAAATTACACTTACAGCCTCCCTGATGAAACCATTATAAGACGGCTCAAGAGGCTCAAAAAAACATTTGACAGTTCGATGCGCTTTAAGTACAAATAAGCTTTTGGGCTCAGTATGAAATAATGCTGTTTAATTCGATAGTGATGCCACATTTTCCGTGCGTTTTCAGTTTTCTGTCATTCTTAGCAGGATGTCTGTCTTCTCAGATCAGAGAAGAGAAGCATGATATGAACAGACAGTATAAACAGACAGTACCTTCACATTTATTTAGAGTAAGCAGGTGCTCTGTGACTGTGCACTGAAAGCACTTTATATTTTAAAGCATTATATAATTTAAATATACCTCCTCTAAATATTAAATCTATTGAACTACTATTGTAAAGAAATTATATGAGAAGCAATTCACGACATGTACCAAAATGTGAAATATTTTTACCCATAATGCAATGCGTTCCCTCTGACCTTCTGTTTCCAGTGTGACAAATGAATTGGAAGTAAAAACATCCATGATTTTTAACATAGATTACCATTCAAAGATTTGAGGTTGGTAAGATTTTTGATATTTTTTCAAAGTAGTCTCTTTCTTATGTTTTAATCCAAAAATACAGTAAAAACTGTAATATTGTTAAACATTATTACAATTTAAAAGAACTATCTTCTATTTTGATATCTTTTATAATGTAATTTATTCCTGTGATACAAAGCTGAATTTTCAGCAACATTACTCCAGTCTTCTTCAGAAACCTGATTGCTGCTCAAGTAACATTTCTTGTTATTATCCATGTTGAAATAAGTTGTGCTGCTTAGTATTTTTGTAGAAACTGGATAGATGATAACTAGCTTGAGCACATTAACAAATAGAAAGTTTCAAAGAACAGCATTTATTTGAAATAAAAATATTTTGTGACATTATAAAATGTCTTTACTGTCAATTTGAATCAATTTAATGCATCCTTGCTGAATAAAAGCATTCATTTATTTAAAAAAAAAACTAACATAAGGAGTTTTTATTTTGTTTTTAGATTTTTTTTTTTTTTTAATTTAACAAAATTTACTTTAAAATGCAAAGAAGCATTTTTTCAGTGATGATAACTTGATACGACACGATCAACTAAAGATGCAACTAACATGAAACTGTCACAAATTTGTAAGACACTGTTTGAAACATCTATCATAGCGTAATATGCGTCACATACTATTTATGCAGTATATAATACGCAGTATGCAGTAAGCTAGTATGCATCCAAATTACATCTACAAACACACTCACCCGTCCATTGACTTCACCCCTCCACCAGCCATTGGCTCCAGTTTTGCTGTAGATCTTCACCACATCGCCCTCCTGCAGAGACAGTTCCCGTGTGTCCCGAGAGCTGAAGTCGTAGCGGGCGATCGCCACACCCATCACCTTAGGAGTGAACACTGTAGAGACAAGAAAAAAAGAGTGAAGCAAACATCACAGGACAAAAAGAAAGATGAGAATCAGACAAAATTAACCAGACAAACAAAGAGAGGATGGATGCAGCGGAGTCGGGCTGTACAGTCTCCCTAAGGACTCTTGTAATCACCGCACTCCTTCATGTGTTTGCCTGCCTTAGCACATCCACTCTAAATAAATGATTCTCGTGAATCTGGGACGGGTCCAATCACAGCTGAAGTGGCTGTTTTGATTATGTCTTGAGATGTGTCAACAGCATAATCCGCTGGGTTAATTACATTTCAGACGACTTTTCCCTCAAAAACACATCATGTTCCTTCTAGCAGCTCACTGACGTTTTGTTGGACCTGTTTGACGGTTCTTTCTAAATGTGGTGGGCCGAGGGAAATACGTGGTGGCGGATTCAAATGAGCCTTTGTTTTATCGGACTTCAGAGGCTCTGAGGACTTTGTGAACAGCAGCCAGAGAAGCTAGGCCTTCCGCCAGACGTGTGTTGATGAGATCCGCCTCGGTGCCAGGACGCTTTCTCTTCAGCTGTTTTAAAGTGAGCAAGACTTGTACAGACAGAGAACTGGCTGCCAGTTAGCTGCCGTCATGCTCAAAGTGAGAAGTTTGTAAAGGAGGGAGAGAGAGATGTCACAAAGTTAGCCCGACTCCTTTCTTTTCATCACGGCTCCCCTGACAAAAACCACCCATAATGACAGATCTAATAAGCTAACTGCCTGAAATGAGATAATGATGAGTCATATTGTCAGTCAGTCAGTGTCGTGCAGCTGACAAAGGACATATGGTGCATGCGGCTATGCGTTAGAGAAGATGATAGCGGCTGTGAGATGATCTATAAACAGACACGCACAATGAGATGGGAGGCGGGGTTAAACGCAGGGGGCGGCGAGTAAACATGGCAGCCTCAGATCTCCTGCGACCTTGACAAAACGACACCAATGGAGAAAGAAAACGTGTACCTGTACCTGACCAGAATGGGGCGGTAGAGGGGGGGACAAAGCTGTAGCCGGCGGGAGTTAGAAAAGACAGCCCGCAGAGCAGCGGGGCTGAGGTGGGCGGAGGCATGGGCGTGGTGGGGCGAGGCAGAGTGAGGTAGGGGTGCGGCAAGGGGAAGGAGAAGAAAAGCAAAAGAAAAAGCATGTTTAAGTCAAAAGCAACTTTTGCAAGCAGACAGAGCAGATTGTAAACAAATGCTAACTTCTTGCATCAACACTTGCCCTTGCCTTGTTCAGACTGTAAGTCCAAATCTGATCATATTTAACAAAGTTTGAGCTGAAAGCTGCACGGTTAATTGTTAAAAGATCGCAATCTTGATTCGAACAACCACACAATCTTATTCCAAAATACGGACATTCAAACGATCAAATAATTACTTGAATGAAGGTGTGCAGTTTATATAGTATATCAAAAAAGAGTCAATTAGCACTTGAAAGTAACTTGATGTTTTAAATAAAGATTGTATTGATTACGCTGTTGCACCAGTAGGTGGAGACAAGCGACTGTTAAAAAATGCATTTGTCATTAAATCATTCATCCAGTAATGAAGCAAGTGAAGTCTTTATGAGTGAGTCATTGAATCTTTCATTCAATAACTTTTTAATAATGCATTCAAATAAATTAGAGAGAGAGAGAGAGACTGCAGCGATTAACATTTTGTCAGTCCCTCTAGTAAATTATTAGTAAGTTATTTTGTTTTGTTGTCTTTTCGGAATTGTGGGAGAATCAAGATTTCTCTATTTTAAACAAAATTAACATGAAACCTCTTTGAATATTGAGACTGATGGGCACAGCAGTATGGGCATTCAATTATTTAAATCAGATCCCAACCGGAAACAGAAATAATCAGATTTGGACTGACAGTGTGAATATCTTCTACATTTGTGCCGTTGCCTAATAAGACATAGCAGTTAGTCGCAGTGGCTACATATTGTCATGCTGTAAGACAACATCTGTATTTCTATGATGCTGTTGTTGTTGTTGTTGTTGTTGTTTTTGCGTAGGCATACCAACACAACCTCATTCCATAGAAACCAATGCAGATATTTCAGAAAATAAAATAACACCACAAATCGGATCTAATCGGTTGCGATACACAGTGTGGATATTGAATTATTTTGATCAGATTCCAATCAGATACAGAAATATACAGATCTAGAATGACATTGTGAACACAACCTAAGAGATTCCCACCAGTAGAACACAAATGTCAGCTCTGGAATATTTCTATTCATGTCCCGTTCCACCGAGAACTATCGGTAAGGTTTGTGTTTACCAAAACTCCAGGAGCGTCTGTGCTCGACTGTGGCAGTGAAGCGAGTTCCCCTCACCATCTGATGCTCCATCTGACCTGCTCGGCCCAGAGCGTCACAGACCCCCAGTGTGTCAGGAACACAATATGTTTGAAGGCAGTGTAACACGTCAATGAACATTGAATAATCTGATGATTAGGAGTGTCAGGCTTAACCGTTGTTTTAGCACGTGTTCCTGGCCTACTTTTTAAAAGGTTCCACATTTTTGGAGCATAATGACTAAAAATAGCACCTCTAGATCGATTTTCATTTAATAAAAATAGTGCTAAAAATAATAATAATTACAGAGGTGGAGCTTCCCTTAAAACTACGGCTGTTCTTTTTTTTTCTATGAAATAATGTGGACTATGGAACATCCACAGAAAGATATAAGACATATTAAGAATATAAATTTGGTCAATTTTAAATTCATGATTGATTTTCCTCTTCCTGTGACTTCTCATTCTTTATTTTCTGTTTGTTCTCTAGCAAGCAGTTCAACTCTGACTGGGTTCAGAAGCATCTCATGTCTTTCTTAAACATCTGTTCAAAGTTTTGAAGGGACAACCCAAGCTGAGGCTAACCGAGCTCATGAATTTATGCAGGAGCACATGCTGTGTGTCTCCAAAAGGCCTTGTCTCCGACCACTACCCAACCTGTGATGTCCAAGCCGCTAACGGGCACTTGAGATTCCACCCACGTCACTCCAGGAGAACCAAACACCCATCCGCCCACTATTCTGCAAACTCTGCCAGGTTTAAACCTCCTGTCTTCAGCAAGTCATTATCCATAACGTAAATATTCAGGGTTATGGATTTGCCGTCCAACCCGCGTGCCTCGCTTCACATTTGATGGAATATAAGTAGAAACGCATCATAGCTGACAGCATCTCCAGCGCTTCCTGGATATAAATAAATATGAGGAAGGAAGGGGCAACCATCATGCAATTTGTTCTCCCTTCACCTGCGAATTAAAGCCACGATTATTTCTGTGTCCAACAAGAACATTGGAGGTCACACGGTACAGACTGCTTCCGTTCTGCAATACTGATTTTTTTTCTCTTGCTGTATGCTGCCTACGCAGGTTCAAGTTTACACTTAGAGTAGATGCTCCTAATGCTCTGTATGTGGCGTTCCCTGTCTGCTAGCGTGGTTTAAAGGTCTCGTGCAGAGGTTTACATAAAAGACTTTTCGTCTTTTCCATCTCAAAAACAATTGCATGTAATTTGCATTTATTGGCACATAAGCAGAAGCTGAGATGTAAAAAATGAAGCTGTGCTGCATGGAAATGGGCCTTGGGGGGTAAAAGGAGGAAAAACAGCAGCAATGCATGCTGGGAGATCCATTCTTTGGTCAGAGTCACTTTGTTAAAGCAGTGAAGTGTTTGAGTGACGTCCCCCCAGCTTCTCAATCTGCCAACATTTCCCAATTGTAACAAGACCCTCGCTGTGACATATGGAGCTACAATAAAATCTCATCTAAGCGCTGATTGCAATGCGCCATAAACTCTCAGATCAGGCTGTAAGCACAGCTCAGTAGTTCAGGGTTTTACTAATAGCCCACGTTTGAGGTTTTTAACTCGTTCCTCTCCCATAACTGGAGAACAACACAGATGTCTAAGGAGCTTTCATTATCACAAAGCCATGAACAGACAGATGTCTAAAACTTCTTTGGCCAGAAACATAGTCAAGTGAAAGTATGAAAAAGCTGACGTGAACGTTTAGCTAACGCAGAGAGCATGTGAATCAATTAATTAATTTGAATTAAAATGATAATTTATACTTGTACGTTATTTTTACATACTGTTTTATGATGTACTACAATACTGAGGTGCAGATAATTGCCACCATTTGCAATAAGTAGTATAAATAGCAGAAAATACTGCATCTACAGCTATTTGCACTTAGTGAAAATAGCATTGCTAAAAAAATACTGCTATTTTCACTTAGTGTAAATATTGCTTAATACACACAGCCGTATATAAATATAGATACTTTTTTTTTTATGTCATAAATAGGGCATAGAAATCTCTTCTGTTATGGCCTCAAGGTTGAGAAACTGCTATTTCCTTGTGGTATTTATAATACAACACGTATTTGCATTCTGACATTTCCAAAACATAAAATGTGATCTCAAAGCTAGAATCAAGCATACTTAGAAGTATTTGTGCTATACTAATTTACAATTATGAATTATGAAAACGCTAAGAGAAATCATACTGCTAAACATCAAGACACCTGAGAACACATGTTAAGATTTAGTCTCAAATCCGCATCAAACAGCTCAAAGACTTTCAATGTAGAAACACTGCTACCATAGCAACTGCCCTGGTGACCATAGCTACTGTCCATCACAACACATGTCACGTGTTTTGAACTATTGAACACAAAATCAAGAACATCATGAATCACTGTTTCTACTCAAACTAAGATTAAACAAACACCCTGAAGCTTTTGTGATAAATATAACAAGTGCATGTCTTGTTATTTCTGAGTTGTTCATGTGAATCTGCGACTAGCAATCTCTGTTTTTGTTAGCACGGTACGTACTGTTGGCTCCATTCTCCGGCTCTCGGTAGGCGAACTGCAGCGTGGTATCAAGTGTCCTGAATCCTTCCCGCAGAGAGTGATGTTTGTAATACTCGATCAGCTCCTGCATTAAACACACACATACGCTCAACATGATGTCAGTTCGCATAAAAGGGTAAATATCTACAGCCATTAAAGGGAAAATAAAAAATAAATATATGAACGGATTCAATACGACTCCAGCATTCACAATCCAATAATGTTATTTAACTGGCATTTGCGAGATCGAATCTAAAAGTGCTTTCAAAAAGAAGCTGACAAAAGACATTTGATTTTTCTGCAGAATAGAGACATTAAGCAGCGTGATTTCCTAATGCCCTTTAGAAGGCAAACAGATGACAAAACAAAAGGGATCGTAGAAATGATACAAAGAGATTCCAAACGTAATAAGCCGGTATAATGCAAACATTTATCTTTATTGTGCCGACCTTAAAAACATATGAGCGTAACATTTACTTTTCACTCTATATGATAAAGACGTTTTAATAATATTCTGGCACAAAACATTAGCACTTACTAAAATGCTTCTGAACTTCCTGTTTTCTGCAATGTGGAAGAGTCCCTCCTTTGTTAAGATCTTGATGTGTTTCACGTCGTTGTTGTACCTGTGGGCCATGAATAAATGATGAGAGTAATTTTCTGGTGATCATTGCGATCGATGCTGCCTATCCCCTATGGGGAGCTGCCATAGTAATGCATGGGGCAAAGAGCTTTTCATGCAGGGAGAAGGGGTCGATAGTGAGGGGTGGGGCGTCTCCATTAGTCCTTGGATTAAAAGTTACGAGCTCACATTTTTTTTAGAGAGAAAGCGCACAGGACCATCTAAAATCACTGAAAAAATGGCATCTCAGGGGCAGCTTTTGTCTTTTGACCTCGCGCTTGAACACACACACACACACCACTGAGTTGTGTTTGGGTTTTGCTGCTGTTGTTAATCATTAATATTGTTGTGGGTGGAATATTGCTCTTATGAAACTTTTTGTCAATTCGCCCATACTACTTTTTACCAATTATTTGTTGTTTATAAATTACACGGTAAAATAACCAAGTGTGCTGATTTAACTCACTTGATGCTGATGGCATATTCATTAAACTCTCGGCTTCTGTGACGGACCAGGTACGTGCTGCTCCTCCTGTTGAGCAGCGCTGCCTCTGCCTGCAGCCTCTCCATTGGGCCTGCGAACCTGAATGAAAGGTCAGAGGTGAGAGGTCAGAGGTGAAGACTTGACGGGCAACATATGAGGTTAATAGCTAACAAGGCAATTATAGTGCTGACTTGTGGCTGCACCCAAAATGTCACATGTATTTACATTTATAGTAAAGAGAATGGGATTTTTCACATTAGAGCAACACAAAAAAAAAAAATTGGTAGATGGTAATAACAAAAATATATATCATTCTGGTAGTGAGAATGAAGATCATACCAAGGCTGAGAAGAGTAGTCAACAGGTTTGGGTACCTAAAAAATAAAAATGGATGAAAAAGAGGTGAGAAACGGGATTAAATAAAGAAAGTAGAGTACACATATGTGCGCTTTTGTTCTTGAAATTCAACTCAACCTGATTTTCATACAGTATTTTTAACTCACAGCTCAAGTCTGGGACAATACAGCTCATAAAAGTGCTCAAATCTGCCCCAGTTACTGTATCTTTTTACAACCACAATTGGTTTTCTAAATGCACTCATAAAGATAACCTAGCATATTTTTCCTTAAAATGACTTGTACATAATTATGATTGTAAATCATCTTGCAAATAATAGCAGGGCATGAGGACAGAATGTGATAACACACTATTCACAAGATAAACCAGTGTTGCAGTAAACAAACACACAATCACCCACAATGCATTCAAAGACAGCCCTGAAGTGGTGCTTGCATACCTAAACCATCTGAAAACAACATGCACACAAGGACAAGTCTACCTTGCCTTGATCGTATTTGTTTTGTTTGGCAGAGAATAGAGATTCATTTTAGCATTATAATATAATTTGGTATTTGTACTCACACATGGGCAAGGCTTCACTGCGTCGCTTGGAAAGAAGCCAACCTCCTTAGTTGCCAGGACTTTACCCTGAAACCATGGCAGATAATTACATTACGTTCAGCTGGGCAACTCCTCCTCAATAATTCAGTAACAATTAGTACTTAACACGACATGCAACAAATTTACAGCCGAGAGTTCATCAGAGCTGAAAAAGTCTTGGGAGAATACAAGAGGAATACCAGGAGAATCAAGAAACAATATAATGCATCCAGCAGAATGTCCCCCAAAAATCATGTTTTTTATTTATTTTTTTATTTTTTGTTTGTTTAAAAAAAGAAAGATTGCATGCGCATCCTAATTTGCATACTATCCATTCTAAATAGTAAATGAATAGTAATTTGTTGCATGTTTTTTCTCTTGCTCCTTTTTTGCTTTGTTTTTTTTTTAATTGCAGTTTTAAGGAACGCTATGCTGCCACTGGATAGTTGACTCAAAAATGAAAATGTGCTGAAAATTTACTCACACTCAGGCCTTTCAAAATGTAGATGAATTTGTTTATTCATTAGAACAGCATTACATCACTTGCTCACCAATGGATCCTCTGCAGTGAATGGGTGCCGTCAGAATGAGAGTACAAACAGCTGATAAAAACACCACAATCCACATGACTCCAGTCCATAAATTAACATCTTGCTTGCGGATTATTGTGTTGTTTTTATAAGCAGTTTAAACTCTCATTCTGACGGCACCCATTCACTGCAGAGGATCCACTGATGAACAAGTGATGTAATGCTAAATTTCTCCAAATCTGTTCTGATGAGGAAACAAATGAATCTACAGCTTAAATAGCCTGAGGGTGAGTAAAATTTCAGCAAATTCATTTTTGGGTGAATTATTCCTTTAAAAAATTGAAATTTGAGGTAATACATTTAGATGGTAGATGTTAACAAGATATAGCTGTCGCTGATTTAACAACAATTGATGGTTCTCTAGCCCAAAGTGGCAGTAATACTCAGATATTTCTCTTCCTCCTCGTTCTCAGACGGTCTTCCAGGGAGACGTAGAAAGTGCATTTCTGTCTCATCTACCTTTTCCTTAAACAAATTTGATTTGTAAGTGGATCCTTAAGCACACCCTCCCACCCTCCGCCCCAATGCATTTAGTGCATTGACATTTTATCAGCACTCACGATGCCGCCCCACTATTGGTTGTTGCTCAGATAAGGGCCTAATAATGATTAAACTCATAACCCTGTTAGATCAAACAGATGGCAACCAAAGGCCCAAATGAAATTACAGTGAGTGATTGTGTTTGTCTAGGCACCAGAGCGGCAATAATTGTCTCCGGGTTACCAGGGCTACGAGGGCTCTGATCGTCCTTTGCTCCGTCCGGAACTGCCGCGGGACGCTGGATATTATGAGGTCTCAGGTGACACGGGCGGTGTAATTTTGCATGAGTTCAAATTGAATAAATCAACTTCCGGGTGCACGGGACAGCTGGGCGTTCAGAGCCTGCAGCGGACGGCGGTCTTAGAATGAGGCAGAACGAGATTAACATGTTAAAACAGGGCTGTGGAGAAGCGTCCTGGACAGCTGGACTCGTATGATGGAGAGGGATGTAGGGGCATTCGAGTGTGTGCCAGGCTCTGCCAGTTCTCTGGCTCTCTGGACAATCATTGGCTGGTTTCCTCATTGCCTTGGCACGTAAATAACCAGAGCAAGAAGAGTGGGCATCAAGATGGACTGCATTTGCTTTTGTGTCCCATCCCAGAAGAACATTTGATTGCTCAAAAGTTGCACTTTTCATAGTTCAAGAAACATAATTACTCAATTGTTTCAACTTTGTCTCAGGTGTGCCTCCTTAAGGGTATTAAATGTTGACTCATACAAATGAGACAAAATGAAATTATTTGCAGAATTTGATTGGACATGCTCAATTAATTTTGTTTGTTTTTGCAAATCTGAGCACAATGTGTGAGACACTGGAGGCTTTCTAGTCTTTTTAATCACAAGCCTTCAAATTCACAGTGTTTTGACCATTTCTATCAAAAGAAAGTTTGTCCTTTTTTAATTATTAATTGATATGCTTTAGTTCTGTGTTATAATTGTTAAACTATTAAAAATCATTTTCATTAATTGAAATCAATCTGAAATCAAATAAAATATGTTACATAAATAAGTGTAATTTGAAGTATTAAAATGACTAAAGTATCACTGAAATAAATATAATTAGCTAAATAGAAATATAAAACAAATAAAATAAAAATGACAAAGTATATAACAAAATTACTAAAACAATTGCTACATTTTTAAACTATTTCTATTTTGGTTAGTTTTCCAGGTAGACAAAGACTGTAAACTGTAAACTAGATGTATATACCTGCTAAGGGTTTAGGAGCACAATAGGACAAAAAGACACTTATAAGTTGAGGTTTACAGGAAAGTGATTAGCATTATACTCTTATTATAAGAAAGAGTTAATCATTACTCTGAATCTATTTCTGTGACTTTCTTTAGTGTGGCTCATGCCAGAGAACTGCGTGTGCACCAACACCTCCTATCAAATGACAACGTGACAAATAAAATCTGTCATCAAGCGCGTGTCTGCTCTCTGGGCGTTGTGCTGGTCTGTGTTATTTTTGTATGGCTATGAAACCTAACTCACAATAGCTTTCTTGTGTTGACAAAGGGTTGGATTAGTTAGCATTTCACAGCGAGTCACGCTTAGCAAAGCATAACAACACAGCCGCTCGGCCTTTGCCACAAACACGAGAGGCAATCAATTAGCAGCTGAACGCGTGCTAGCGTTATTCCTGCAGGGCTGTACAACTTGGAATGTTTATGAGGAGCGCGTTTAAGATGTAAAACTGTCTCACCTTCCACCAGCAGCTACGGATGTTTGCCTCTATCACCTCGATGACATCACCAACCTGGATGTTGAGCGGCGGGCCAGAGAGGGGGCTCGGAACCCCATAATAATTACGGATGACCGTCATCTTAGGGAGACCTAAAACAAACAAAAAAAGAAAAAATGTTCAAATAATGTATGTGCGTGTGTTCAGCTGTATCACCAACAAACCCGCTAAACTTTGACAGAGTGTCATTACTGCATGTTTTGACACTCTGCCACATAAAGAACAGGTTTATGTACGTGACGCTGTGATCGTAAATCACCACAGGTGACAGCACAATCACGTCAATCCATCATAAAAATGTCAGCGAGCTCATGTTTTGTCTCAAAAGTTCTTGCAGTCATGCAAGCAGTGCATTCATGCAGACAGTCTGCTGCAACCTCCACAACCTAGCATTTAAATCACTGCTGGCCTTGTTTGCACCATTGCTTGATCATTTTTTTGAAAAAAAAAAAACTAGTATATAAATTAAGCTTATATCTAGCATATAAAATAAGTTTAAAATAAACAAGTACTAAAATTGCTAAAATAAAACAAAACAATAAATTAAATAGACAAATAATAAACTAAGAAATGACAAAAGCACATAATAGAATTACTAAAATTTAAACTAAAATTAAATTAATTCAAATAATTCAAATAAAAACTGAAAATGAAGTACTAAAATTTCTAAAGTAAAACTGAAAGAAATATAAATTCAAGCTAAATAGAAATATACAAAAAGCAAAAACTAATAAAAATGAAAAAGCACCACAAAATTACTAATAACTTGAATTAAGATTAAAATAAAAAGCAAAATAATTAAAATAAGTGCTAATTCAAATTATTAATAAACAGTATGTAATATTAACAGGTCTGCAGCATCAAACTTGCATTCAAAACTGTAGCTGGCCTTGTTTATAAGTTAAGGTAATAAAATGACTAAAGTAAAACTGAAAAATAAACATAAATTGAAGCTAAACAGGAAAAAAATATACACATAAAAGCACATTCAAAAGATTAATAAAAAGTTTGTAATATTAAAAGGCAGGCAGTTGCATCCTACACAAAACCATAGCTGGCCTTGTTATGCCATTCCTTGATCGTTTTAACGAATCAAATTCTAAACCAAAATCTAAAATAAACTGTGCCTCAGCGGACACAATTCATTCTTAGCAAATTCCCCAGAGTGTTTAAAAAGACCAGCTGACCACAAACATCAGCTGCTCAGTCTGGCTATTACCCTAATTAGTATTAAGACCCTTTTTTATTCATTCAAGTAATTGGACGCACAGGTCTCACGCTGCGGGCAGATCTGTGCGGAGCGGACAGTCGTTCAGACGCTCCAGTGAGCTATGAATGAGTGTGTTTGTGTGCGCGGGGCTGCTTTGCTGAAGGGTCAATAGTGATGGTCTCAGCTGGTTGCTGCAGCTCTATATATTCTGCCGTTCAGATGATGAGAGGCGAGTGTAGACTCTCTTAACGCAACCAGCTGTGGCTGAAGCCTTCCAGCCCAGCAGATCAACCAGGCCCTGGGCCTTCGAGCACAGCTGGCTGTCTTTGAAGACGCTTTATAAACAGTGTGAGCGTGTGCTTCTCTGTAGGGAAGCATCTTGCTGGCATGCTATGCTAAGAACCTTTGTGCACAAGGGCAAAGAGTCAGCACCAGTAAACACTAAAATGCATTTTTGCATCAAAACAGCTCATGAAAAGGTCTCCTAAATGTGCTAAAAGAAAACAAAACAGCAGGTTTTGAAGTTTACAATACAAAAGGGCTCACTATAACACACCTCTCAAAAAACAACACTATTTTTGGTATTATTCATGCATAAAGATATAAAGGGACTGAACAAGCATTGTTTTGCAATAAGGCTGTTTTTTGATGAAGACAAATCTAGCGGCACTGAACAGGCAGGATGGAACCAAGGATATTATAGTTTTGAATTTTTAAATTAGTTTTTATTTTAATATCGTTTTCAAATTTCCTATAATTTCAGTTTAGTTTTAGTTAGTTTCATTAATGGTTTTGTTAGTTTTAGTTTAGTTTTTATTTTGTGTACACATTTCTATTTAGTTTTTATATATTTCAGTTTCAGTTTTAGTTTTAGTAATTATAGTTTAACAGAGTTAATGGACACTTCCAGTATAGACCAAACCCAGGCATTTAATTTTAGCAAAGTTGAATGTTTGCAGTTTACAGTTAATTCTTGTGCAAACATCTTAATAATGAAAATAAAATAATTCTTTACAATTAAAAAAAATAACAAAAATATGCAACTTATATGTATACAATTTATTTTATTCATATTCATGTTCATATTCATTCATATTAAAGATGTAATCTTGTTTAATATGTCAATAGTTTACAAACAACAAGGTTTTCAGAGTTACTAGACAGCATCAGGCAGTTGAGTATTTATCAGGGTTGGAGCTAAATTGAAGAAACATGCCTTGTGTGCCAATGCAAATACTATCCACCCTATCTGCCCTAAATAGTATTAAAAATGACTAATATCAGATAGAATTTAGCATGGACAGTGTGCACATTGGGACGCAGGCATGTTCTTTGCAATCGTCATTGAAACTCTGTAAACTTTATTTTTGTCCATCTGTATTTTCAATGCATTAATTTGTTGGATTTTTTGCACGAGCCACCGGTGCACACTACTGTATGTCCCGTCTCCCTCTATGAACGTATACAATAAGAAGAAACAATCTAAAATGGTTTGAAATCTCATACTACTCAAAAATAAATGCGATATGGTGATTTAAATGATGTTTGCACTTTGCTTTGACGAGCCGCTCCAGCGCGCACGCGCTTCAGATGAGCAACGCAATCAATCCCAGTTCTAAAGCCCCTTTTACACAACACTGCAAGCGGTGAAAACACAGCGCGGCTATGGCTTTCTCTCATTTTGGATGCATTTTATACAGTCAAGGCGGTGCTCGTGTCATGGACTCGAGGCTTACGTTACCATAGTAATCGCAAAGCGTGACAAAATGACTCTTCACTAAAGTCAGCTGGTCCAAAACTTTTAATTCTGTGTCTAACTCACTCTCATGTTGTTCTCGCACATCAAGCACGCTTTTAAACGTTCGTGCGCTGTAAGGTGTGCATTATTATTATTTCCCATTTGGCGTCTTGTTTTTTAAATACAAAAACGCATTCTCTGTGATTATAGGACGCAGCTCACGTGCATGAAGCGCCATCTATTTCCCCAAACCACCACAGGTCCGATTTTCTGGCACAGAATGAGAGCTTATTAAATCACGAACACGATTATTTATTTTTGCTAATTATTATTTTATTTTCATTAGTTTTTCAGTTACTGTTGTTAGTTTCGTTTAGTTTTAGTTTTTCATTTATTTAGAAATTTTAATTTTATTTCAGTTTACGAAAATGTTTTTTGACCAATAGTTTTAGTCTTAGTTTCAGTTTTCGTTTACGAAAATAACCTTGGATGGAACTACTTTAATTCAAAAGGAGAGATTCCCATGACAGCAAACACACAGAGGCCTTCTCTCACCATAACTTTAATGAATCTACCGACCCCAATATTGTGTGGGATCAGGAGGCCTCTCGCGGCTCCATGTGCACAGGGTGACTTAACTGAGACATAATGAACTCAGGAGTGGGCATATCGTGATGGGAGGCGGTGAGAAACAACGACTTGCAATTTAGCTTGATTCACACATTTATTTCAAATATTCATGACGCTATTAATAACAAGGGCGAGGGAGGCGTGTGCATGACGCTCCATCGGCACACAGACGTGCTGACACTGAACCTGTATCCCAGGTAGACCTCATAGGTATCGATCAACCCATCAATGGCGCTGTGAAAACATAATTACAGATAATCTGGCCCTCTTTACAACAGGCTGATGGGTGGAACGACTAGTGCTAAACACTATCACTGATGGAGATTGAGCATTAGGTGAGCTGCAAATACAATAATTCTCTTTTTAAAAGGAATAATAGGACATTTACTATCTGCAAGACAAATTAACACATCAATATGTAATATAATAAATATAATATAATTATATTATATATCTTAATATAATAAATATCAAAAGAAAGAAAGAAAGAAAATACCGTATATATAATTAATTAATATTAATATATAATAAATCAGCACATTAGAATGATTTCTGAAGAATCATGTGACACTGAATACCGCAGTAATGATGCTGAAAATTAAGCTTAGATTTGAATGTATATTAAAATAGAAAAACATTATTTTACATTGTAATAGTATTTCACAATATTACATTTTTTCTGTATTTTTGATCAAATAAACGCAGCCTTGATTATACTTTAAAAAAAACTTTAAAAACCTTACTGATCCTAAATTTTTGAACGGCAGTGTATATATATATATATTAAAATTGTCATTATTAAAAAAAAAAAAAGTTAGTAGTGCTTGTTCGTTCAGGAAAGGGTGAACAACCAACCAACCAACAAACCAAATAAATAAATCATATGAATAAAGGAAAATATTTTTTGAAAATATGAGAATGAGAATTAAGGCCTAAACATCAGGCGTGAACTTTTTAAAAACTGCCTGTGCTAATAGTTTAAACTGAGGGTCAGGAAAGCTTTCCACAGCTTAAGACACCCACATAATACGATTAGACTGCGTGAACATACAATGGAAGAAGTGGGTTAAGTAATTCGCACCAAGGGGTTGTGGGAATTATAGACTGGATTGTCTACTAAGGCAAAGCTAAACAATAGAGCTGCAGGGGTTAAATATTTTCCCTCTCATATCTGATTTACATATGACACCAAGACTTAGTTCACACTGCAGGTCTTAATGCTCAGATCGGATTTTTTGCTGAAATCCAATTTTTTTGCACTGTTGTTCACATTGTCATTTAAATGCGACTGCCATCAGTCTCATGTGTGAACGGTATACAGCCCTGAAGTGACCAGCATGCGCAGAAAAAGACGTGACGTCAGACGCAGCGCACTGTGTTTGCGGAAATAAAAATGGATGCTGCTCATGTTCGCGTGTGTTTAGCAATGTTTAAGTTAATGTGCAATCGGAGCTTAAATAACGAAGTGATAAGAAGAAGAATATTAAGAAGACGGAGAGCATGATTTCCTCCAGCGCAGAATTGTGATGTCTGTTGCATTTCAATGGCGTAAAAATCGCATGAAATGCAACATTGCCGTTCAGATTGAAGTCGCATTGCAAAACATCGGATATGTATCTGATTTAGGACCACATATGAAAGTGGCCTGGGCCTGATTTGAAAAAATTGGATTTGTGCTGTTCAGACTGTCATAAGAAAATCAGATATGGGTCACATTTGGGCAAAAAAGTCGGATTCGGGCCACTTTAGCCTGCAGTGTGAACTAAGCCCAAGTCCTAGTTACGTGCTTGAGCTTGCCTTCACAGCAAACGACAACAGTACGGCTCAATGACTCAAGACTAAAAATAAGCAATCTAGCTCAGATTGGAGAAGTACGTAATGTACAAGACTATGCATGTTTTGTAAGCATGAAACTCAGCCATAGCAATGACGAACTTACACATTTGAAAATCATCCTTTTGTGATCCACTGACAAAAATAACAGCAAGCTGGTTTGTAACAACATGAGGGTGAATAAATAATGACAGAATTGTCATGTTTGGGTGAGCTGTCCCTTTAAGAATGCAAAATGTGACTAATTGTGTGTTCGTGATTTACCTGTGTCTCCTCCACGACCGGGTGTTTTTCCAATCTGTAATCAAAATAAATAAATCACATGATTCATACTGTTGCCAAACACAGACATTGTAATGCATTAATAATTTGATGATTAAGTAAAACTTTGCGCAAACACGCAATTAGTCTCATCATTAATTTTTGACAAGTAAACACTGTTTGTCACACCACTGCACAAAAACACGTTCATCCTGTGGCATATGCACAAAGATGGAGAATTCCCTCCATGTAATTTACCATCAGTGTTGAACTGCACTCCAGGCAAATCGCATGTCAATATCCTTATTACATGCTATATAAATTACAATGGGTTTGTTATTGCAAAATGATGACCGTGCAATTAATAAAACTGGTGCACAATTAAATAAATGCACGATCCATAACATATATATCACTCTAAACTGCAATGAACTCTGGGCTAGAAACAATCTCATAATGTTTCCCCATAACCAGGCAATCAAACTTTAATAAAGTAATATTTCTTCAGTAACAATTCCATGAATGATGCCACAGCAACTTTAAAATGTATTGTAAAAGAGAATTTTCTATTTTAAATGGTAATCAATATGAGTAAATGAGACCCTGAAGGGCAGAACTACATTCACAGATTGACTGGAAAAGGAACAGAAACCTCACCTGTGATCCGAAAGAGCTGGAATCTGCAAGCATGTTGAAAACAGGCATAGTTAGAGTCAATCTACACTGTCAGATGAACACACTGTACAGACGCTGTCATTAGATTGTGTGGAACACGTTGTGCTGTGAACGTTTACAATTAGTTTTTTTTATGCTGCAGGTACCTGACAGCTGTGTGAGCTAAATTGACATGAGGGGCTGGACTAGATGGAGTTATGTACCAGGAGTCAGTCTCATTGGCTCCCGAGAGAGAGGCCGGGCCTATGCTTGGAGCGTACTCTGTGAACTTTGTGCTGTTGCACTTGTGTACACCTCTAGGGCTAGTAACACACACGGGCATAGGCACAGGTGTGCACATGTACACACAGAGTGGAACCTTGTGTACAAAACAACAACGAGGCCAGACTTGACAAACACACACCCTCTTTTGGGTATTATTGTTTGTGTTCTCAAGAATTCTACAGGTTATATATATATACTTTTCTGATCTGAAATTACTATATAACAATATTTAAAAATGAAGAAATATTAAAAAATTGGCAGGGTTTTACAGGTTTTTCTCTTTTTTTCTTCTTTTTGTCCCCACAATAATTTAGTTTCAAAATATGTATTTATATTTTTAACTTAACTTTAAGTCTTGAACACATTAATATGTTAATAAATTGAATAAATTAATAAATACATTATATCATGCTTGCATGGTGAAAATCTAAGATTTAATTAAACATGCAACCAATCATGAACAAAATAATATATGTATATTTTTTTTAAATGATATATCTGGTAAAGGCAAAAAAAAAAAAAAAAAAAGTCTATTTAATTTCTAATAATCTGATCTGTCTCTTTTATTTTGTGCCCTAAAAGCCTAATGTGGTACAGCAGAATCTCACAACATCCCAGAATTTTAAGAGATTGTGAATCTACCAAATATATTTGACTTTCTATATCCCAGAAATCTTTTTCTGTGTGAAACCTGTAGAATTCTACATAATGAATTGTATGAATGTATTCAACAAAGCTACACTCTTATTGCTAGCTGAAAGCACAATCAAATTAGCTAATGGAACATGGAATGTGCAGAACTGATGGGAGTTTAGAGAGAGCTCAGCTGTGCATAAAAACGGGAACGAGGAAATTCTACGGCACTGACTAATGCCTAGAACAATAAGAGCTGGCACTGTTGGCAGGCACGCACACACATGCATACATCATGGTTTCAGGAAGCCAACCAAGCCTGTTTGTCTGTTTGTCATCACACATCACGCTTATCTATGTGGCCTAGCTTGTTATTAGGAATCTCTGCGTGTTGACAGCTTTTATTGCCCTGTCTGTTACACTACACTGTAGGTCAATCATTAGTGTGCAGCGGGGTAAGACATCACATAGCGCTGAAACATGAGCCAGAGGCTCCAGCGCAGCTCTGCAAATAAATGCTTCATAATGTGTATGCACAGAAATTGCTAGAAAGATTTTGTTGTGATGAATGCAGGGCTCACCGGCACTGCTGACACAGACGTCCACCCTACCAAGACACTCCTTATGGGCGCCAGCACCACATTTGGAGCAGCGGTACCCTTGATAGAAGACTCCTCTGAGAACATGAACAAAAAATAGAATGATGATAGATAAAATTATATATGGACAGATATATGGAACAATAGAAAGTATGACAGCACAATAGATGTACAGGCAGGCAGGCAGACAGGCGAACGATAGATAGATAGATAGATAGATAGATAGATAGATAGATAGATAGATAGATAGATAGATAGATAGATAGATAGATAGATAGATAGATAGATAGATAGATAGATAGATAGATATACAGGCAGAGAGACAGATAGATATAGATATATAGATATATAGAGATATATATCGATCTCATTAAGGTGCATTGTGGGTAGACTGTGTCATTGCATAAAGCCTCTACGGTGAGCTCACCTCAGCAGCATTTTACACGAGCTGCAGGATGTGGTTGTCTCAAAGGTGTGCATGCGGAACTCATGGAAATTACTTTTCCCGCTCTCTGGACAGATGTTCGATCTGTTGAGAGAGAAAGAGAGAGAGAGAGAGAGAGAGAGAGAGAGAGAGGAAGTCGGTGTTAAAAACAAGTCTGAAGACCTTTTTGCATAACTTCAACTCACAAACACAGAACTGCTCGTTTCCATCTGTCGTCTGATCCCACCATCCAGTCAGCTGTGATGTTCTCTTAAGACACATAAGGGTAACTAGATATTTGAATTTAAAAAAAAAAAAAAAAACATCAGACGACCAAGTAAAACATGCTACCTATGAAGCCCTGAATGTACAGCACATACTATAAGCATTTAAATTGTATATTCTAAATAATGATTTGTTTTATTATATTATGTAGTAATGTAGTTCTGGATCTTGAAATAAAATGATTTATAAATTGTTACAAAGACAAGTCCATTTTAAATAGACTCAAGGATCACGCGACACTGAAGACTGAAGTAATGGCTGCAGAAAAACATCATAGAAATAAATTACATTTTAAAATAATTCAAAATAGAAAGCAATAATGATTCTGCTTTAGTGTGCACTACTAATTACAGCATGAGCAGGAGTCATAATGTCATCTATATAGCACTATTACTTTTTTTATAGTCCAAGACCCTCCACCCCCTTTCTGTCTTTCTCTCGATCCATCTCGAATAACCCTTGAGTGGCGAGTGCCCTCATAATAAAGGCATTAACAAAAGACAGATAACAGAGCTGTGTGTGCGTGCTGATGTCATGTCATTAACACTCAAAGTGTGTAGCAGCACTGATATCCAATCAGCTTTCAGCTGCAGACTGATCTGATGACACATGACAGAGAGAAAGAGAGCACTGACTCACCACTGTTCTCCAGAATTAATGAGCCCTTCAGATAAATCTGTTAAAAACGTGTTATCTAATTAATCAGAGCCCTGTCTCCTGTCTTTGGTGCATTGCACTTTTTTTTTTTCTCCCATCTTATCCTGAGCATTTTTTTTTTTTTTTTGTGGATGTCCCCTTTTTGGATATGCATGACATCTGAAATTTGGTAGATTACTGTCTGATGGTTTATTGCATTTTTCATCTGCATTTTACTGATTGTTGCTGTCATCAGCCAGGAATTATAAATATATTTTCTCACTCTCTTTCTCTCATCACTTATTGCCTTAGTATTTCATAATACAAAGATTTACTTGAATCTGACTCTCCTAAGAATAGTAAATGGAATACAATTAAAGTGAGGGAAGATAAAAAACCTCTGGATGTGTATAAATTAAAAGAGACATATCATAGAAAACAGGATTTTTTACACTTTTTTTGATGTATCATGCAGAAATAATATATTCTAATGTGCAATATCAGAAACCACCCAAGTTTAAATATCAAAACAGATTCTTTATTTTCAGTTAACGTAGAAATCTTAAAAGTACAGTACTTCAACAAAAACAGCTTGTTTAAAACTCGCTCTCATGTTGAAAATCTAAATGATTCGTTCAGAAATTAAAACTTAATGACTCAATGATCCAGTTCCAGCGATTCTTGAGTTCTTAAGGCAAAGATTATCAATGAATAACAACTTTTTTTTATTGAAATTGGCATCTGTTTGTCACACAAAGCAATCATGTAGTTTTTTAAGACTTGAAATATAGTACAAGAGTCATATGGGCCACTTTTATTATTATACTTTTTCAGTGCAATATTGTCCCTATTCATTTTAACTGCAAGAGGAAACACAGTCATTCTTTATTTGTGTTCCACTGAAGGAAGAAAGTCATGCAGGTTTGGAACGACATGCGGGTTGGTAAATAACTGAATTTAGTGAGCTATTCCTGTAAAGATCAGAGAGAGGGTGAAAAATGGTCATATAACACTAAATTACAATAGGTTTTGGTGCAAGAAACATAATAAGTGGACTTTAGGGATAAAAATATCTGCTGGAAAAGCACAGAATATATCCTCTTTAAAACAACCAAACTAACTAAAATAAAAAGACTTGGTATATACTAGTCTATCTGCAAAACTGAACCAACCACTCTGATGGAATGAAAACCCTTTGGGTCACATTATGTTTTATAAGGTACGCCACTGCAAAAATGCTAGGCTCAGCAAGTCTATCCTCATTACTGCCTTTGCTCTGTAGTAAAAATAAACACTAATGGTGTTTTAGGCTTGAATCAGGGCCAGGACATACTGTCGTAGCTAAATCACGCTTTTGTGTCTGTTGTCAAGACAGATAACAAACCTGAAAAACAGGACAGTACAGTGCAGACCTTCAGAGACAACAAAACACTCACAATGCCATGCCAAACTGCTCCAGCCATTTCTTCTTCAGCTCCTTGGTTTTAAAGAAGAACTCGAAGCCGTTCTGACCCTGATTGTGTGTGAGGTAGAATCCGTGGCACCACTGGAAGAAAGAGAGAAAGCAAGAACATCTATGTTATAAATGCAAAACACACACACATGCACAGATAAAGCAAAGACAAACACCGTCTTAAAGCCGTTTGATTCGAAACATCAAAGACGCTCTAACAAGTCTGAGACTACAAAGCCCTAGACCACATGATGGTGCGAGGGGGTCACTGTTGTTTATGCAAGACTGACGAAATGATATTATCAAATCTAGCAGGGTCATCCTGTTATCGTCTGTTAGCACTGCACTGTGTTGACGTTTACATCATATTGCAGCTGATGTAGATATTGACTGCACTGAACAAATGGATCAGATTTCATCATTTGCAAGATATGACAGTGTGGAGATTTGAAAAACAAACATCTTTTTTTGTGTGCAATGTTAACAAAGGCATAGAGAATGCAAGACAATAAGCAGCAATGCATTTGGACTCTAAGCCTGTCTGTCTGAAATTATTAAATTAATGAACAGTAAGGGATTTGTTTGGAAAATTTTGATTTTAAAAGCCTCTATGGCCTGGCATTAACAGGCTTTTTGCATGTGAATATTATGTATACTGCCATTCAAAAGTCTAGGCTCCCTTTTTCATATTTTTGAAAGAAATGTCTTATGCTCACCAAGGCTGCATTTATTTGATTTGCAGTAATATTGGAAAATATTATAAACATTTAAAATAACTGTTTGCTATTTTATATATTTTAAAATGTAATTTATTCTTGTGATGACAAAGCTGAATTTTCAGCATCATTACTCCAGTCTTCAGT
Organism: Onychostoma macrolepis; assembly: GCF_012432095.1. NCBI lineage: Eukaryota > Metazoa > Chordata > Actinopteri > Cypriniformes > Cyprinidae > Onychostoma > Onychostoma macrolepis. The sequence goes on along the minus strand of NC_081178.1, from coordinate 7,533,864 downwards.
CTCACAAGATCCTTCAAAAATCATTTCAATATGCTGATACTAATATAATAATTCTTATTATACGTTAAAAACAGTTTTGCTGCTTAATATTTTATAAGATACTTTGATGAATAGAGCTCTCAAAAGAACAGCATTTGAAAAAAAACTTTTTACTGTCACATCTGATCAATTTAATGCATCCTTGCTGACTGTAATGACTTACAAAAATAAATAAATCAATAAATGAAAAATTAAGAGAAATATTCCAACCTAAAAAAATAATAATAAATAAATAGATAGCGTGAGCGGATCACAAGAGTGCAGTATCTGATTTTATTTTATTTTTTAATATAATAAAAAAGCCGTTTGGAAGCCAGTTTCCGACACTGAATAAAAAATTAAAATAGGTAATAGTGAGATTTTATCTCACAATTCAGACTTTTTTTCTCGCAATCGTGAGTTTACATCTCACCTCAGGACTGCATAATATAAACTCACAATTGCGAGAAATAAAGTCAAAATTGGGAGATAAAAACTGAATCTGAATTTTTTTCTAGCAATTGAGAGTTTATATATTGCAATTCTGACTTTTTTTCCTCACAATTCTGACTTTATAACAATTGCGCGTTATAAAGTCAGAATTGCGAAACTCGCAATTCTGTGAAAAATAGTCACAACTGGAAGAGATAAATTTGCAATTCTGAGAAAAAAGTCAGAATTGTAAGTGCATAAAAAAAACAACTCAGAATTGCGAGATATAAACTCACAATTCTGAGAAATAAAGTCAGAATTGTGAGTTTATATCTCGCAATTCTGAGTTGGTTTTTTTCTCGCAATTGTGAGTTTATATCATGCAATACCGGCTTTATAACTTGCAATTACGAATTTATATCATGCAATTCTGAGGAAAAAAGTCCGAACTGCAAGTCTATATCTTGTAATTCTGACTTACTTTTTCAGAATTGCGTTTACAAATCCAAATTTGGAGTTTATTATATCACGCAATTCTGAGAAAAAAAGTTAGAATTGCAAGATGTAAACTAAAACAGTATTGTGAGATACAAAGTCGCAATTAACTTTTACCTGCAATTTTTATTATTAGCCAGGACTCTGATGAACAAAAACACCTTCCCTCAACAAAGCAGAAAATTTGAGGCATCATCACAAAAGTACCCTAGAGGAACTCTAATAATAACGGTGATGTTTACATTGCATGTGTTTACCAGCATAATTTCTCTTTCTTGCACGCACTCTCTCTGTCTTGTACATGTAATATTTACAGCATTATCTAACGAATAATCATCCTGGCACAGCAGCACGTAATGTAATATAACAAACGACATCATGTTTTCTAATTTAGCTGTGTCTGGTGTCGGCTGCGTTCGTTAGCAGTCGCTAGACGGTTTTTAATAGGAAACACCATCTGTGCGAATGAAAGCTGCTCTACTGCAGTAACTGATTATGGCACGACAGCATAACAGCACATTTGCTGCCCTCGGCGTCAGAGTAGCGAACTTTGGCGGCAATTAGGAGACCGGCTGCACACCTTTCGGTTTTCTCTGTCTGAGGTCGGGTTGTTGGTGATCTTGAAGGAGTGGAGGTCAATCACCTCCTTCATCTCGTAGTTATCTCCTCGTCGTTTGCATACGATCACGGCAGCGTCGAACAGAAAGATGTGCCTGCAGCAGAAGAACGGCACAGATCAAACGAGAAGGAGAAAATACAAGAGGAGCGCTTGAGGGTGACACCTTCATAACCCTTAGGCCTTAGTAAAGACCTGCGGAGTTTCAGGCTGAGCAGTATTCCACACTTTAATCATCTCACCTGTCTTGCTTGGCTCGTTTGTCGACTGAAGCTACTCGCACTTCGCTGTCACCTTTTGGTCTCCCGTAGTTACGGAGAGACTGATTCTGCAGAACATAAAAATGGTGCACATTCAATGCAGACATGCTTGTACGCTACTAGGGGTCAATGCTCTTAAGTTAGACTAAAGTTCCACAAAACTGTTCAAAGCTTCATACTGTCTCTGCTGAACTACTTCAAGCAGTGTCGGGGAAAAAACTAACTAAAAGTAGGCATGCAAATCAGTGCATTTTGCAGTAGTCTGACACTATCTTGGGTGTTTTTAAAATAGTTCAGCTTTTCCATGAACATACAGTAACAGTAATAAAATACACTTTCTTAAAAACATCTCTCTCAAGTTGCACTGCAAAGTGTGATTCATGTTAGTAAACTGAATGGTTAATGACTCACTAATTTATTTTAATGATTTTAATGTTCTGTTTTAGTGAAATATGTATTTTGTTAAATACTAAAATATTTTTTTGTAATGTTTTATTAGATATATTGTATATAGCGCAATTTATAGTTTCTATAGTCATTTACATGTATTTTCAATTTATAGTTTTTATATTTAAATTGATTTATATATATATATATATAAATATAAAAACTTACCATTTGTATATATATATAATGTATTTATTAACAATTAATCATTTATAATTAATAATAAAATATCATATCATAATGATATCATATCAAATATCGTTATTACAAGTTATATATAATTAATAATTTCATATGATAATAAATCAGTAAACTGTAAATAAATACATTTTAAACAATTTATGTGTAATATTAAAGAATTTGGACAATGTCACAGTGTGAAACATTTTTTTAAAATAGATTAATATTTTATGTTCATAAAATCAATCCTTGAAAAAAACAGAATCTGAATGGACTTTGTGAAAGGTTATTTATTTATGTATGTATTTATGTATTTATTTATTTATTTATTTATGTATTTATTTTATTATTTTATTTTATTTTATTTTTTTTTTTTAATTTTTTTTTTTTAAAGGGAAAATGAAACAATTTAAGGCTTAAAACTACTCCAGTGCAATCAATGGGGGATCTTCATGTGAAAAAAAAACAGTATTGGGTGTAAATGATCTGGCCCCAGCGAATATTGAGGTGGAAAATTAGTTTTTTTTAAGGTTATAATGTTAAAGCTTTCCCAAAACTGCTTTTTAAATAGTAGTCTATACAAAACATGATTTTGCTCACAAGGTTTTCTATAGATTTCTGGTACTGGTCGATGTCTCGCAGAGTCTCGATGTCTCTCTTCACCTCATTGACATACTGAGCCAGATCCTATAGAGATGGAAACACAAACACAACACCATAATATTCAACAGGCTGAGACTTTGACCTGAGGACACACAAGGAAGTCTTTCTAGTTGTGTGCTAAAAATAACAATACTTCTTTTCTAGCTTCCTTATTGACAATCTCGGCCCATGTGATGTTTTCAAGGGACACATTTCCTTCTAAAAATGTAAAATAAGATTCAGTGTCTGAAATGCGAGGCTTATTTGACAAATCTCATTCTGAACACTGTGCCCGCCATTCCCGTGAGTGGAGTTTAGCGACTCATTCATCATCACGTATCTAGAATAATCAGAGAGTGGGGGGCTGGATCGCCCACCGCGAGGATCTTTAAAGGGGAGCACTTGAGGAGGTTAACCGCGTTAGCCCGATACCCCAATCAATGCTAAGTGGCTAATTTATCCAAATGAAATCATCACAGCCCTCGGTGCAATCTGCACAATCTTCTCAGCTTGATTTGCCTCAATTAGCGGACGGTTACCTGTCAAGATGCATTCGGCACCATCTTGATCATGTCTGAGTCAAGAGGGCCACATTGATTTTCAATGAAAGTTTTTCTTACGCAAAAGTTGATGCATGCACATCCCAAAAAAAATAAAAGAGGAAGAAATTTGTCACTGTTGTAATTTCAAATTAAACAAGGCCTCTAATATTAATCAAGATTGGTGATTAAAAGGCCTGTGATGACCTTAGATTTGGCTCGCAATGGCCTGCCACGAGAGGAATAAAAAATAGGGGGAAAAACGTTCAAATGTCAAATGTCATTGAAGCATATCTTAATTTCGAATTTATACATTTTTTTTACCATGTCTTTTTGTTTTATTTTTGCAATGAAATGTAAAAAAAATATAAAATGTAAAAAATGTAAAATTAGTTGAAAAATCGTATATATATATATATATATATTTTTCTATTCTGTCTACTTGTTTTCTTTAAAAAAAAAAAAAAAACCTTGCTACGTGTACTGCGTTACGCTAACCGAGACTTGTCATAGCGCTTGCATATTTTTGCTCTTTTGTTGGTTTTGATTGCTTCTATTGTCCTCATTTGTAAGTCGCTTTGGATAAAAGCGTCTGCTAAATGACTAAATGTAAATGTAATGTAAATATATACATATTAGTGATGCGCGGATGAGCTAAAACGTCACCCGCCATTTATTCAATATAGCGTGTAGGATAGATGAGTAAAAAATTCACACAAACCATCAGATCAAATCAGTAATTTGATAACAGCGTGAGTGATTCAGCTGTACTGCGTCCTCTCTCTTTGACCTTCTCTTCATCAAGAGCATCTAGAGCTGCTGCACGCAGCGATACAAGACTTTAGCTCGCGTTTCGGTACAGTTGACAGAATTGTTGCATCGTCACAAAAATGTATTATTTGCACGTCTTTTTAAGCCTTTCGGGACTCGCGCGCTCCAGAGGCGCTTTTCTGTTCGCTCAAAGTCACGTCCAAAGTGCGCTCAAGCAAAGCTTGTTGCGCTTAAGTGGCCAAACACACAAAATGACGTCAAAATGGTCATCCTGGAGAGTATCCTCATAAGCACTGTCGGTTTTGTCTTAAGTTAATGTAAACAGTTGCGAATGAAAATGCATGTGTATCAGTATTGGATCCATGAAATGGGTCTTGTGACATCAGCCTAATAAAGTTGTGCCGTCTGTCATTAATGTTAATCAAACAACAAAATCCCTCACTGCTCTTGACTAAATAATGTTTTGTTGAATAACTTTAGTATGTTAATTTACAGTTTATTCAATATCTGTAGCCTATTTAACACACGTTCATATTTTAGAAAATGTAGGCTAGTTAATATTTGCATCATTAATGATTTAATGCGACCAACCCGCAAATAATCAGAATGCAATTTTTTACTACCCGACCCGCGGATTATCCGCAGCGCCCATGGATATAACCGCCATCCGCATCACTAATATATATACAGTCATGGCCAAAAATATTGGCACCCTTGGTAAATATGATCAAAGAAGGTTGTGAAAATTAATCTGCATTGTTAATCCTTTTGATCTTTTATTTTAAAAATTCACAAAAATCTAACCTTTCATTGGATAATAAGAATTTAAAATGGGGGGAAATATCATTATGAAATAAATGTTTTTTTTCTCAAATACACGTTGGACAAAATTATTGGCACCCCTAGAAATTCTTTAGTAAAATATCTCTGAAGTATATTACCATTCATATTCACAATTTTGAGCACTCCAGGGTGATTATGAACGTGAAATTATCCAGCCATGGCTTCCTGTTTCACAGAAATATAAATAGGAGGGAAAACAAAGCCCAAATGCCCTTAATCATCCATCACAATGAGAAAAACCAAAGAATATGGCCAATGTGTATTAGAGAAAAACATTTATTTCATTTTTATTTCCCCCTATTTTAAATTCTTATTATCCAATGAAAGCTTAGATTTTTGTGAATTTTGTAAATAAAAGATCAAAAGGATTAACAATGCAGATTAATTTTCACAGCCTTCTTTGATCATATTTACCAAGGGTGTCAATATTTTTGGCCATGACTGTATGTATATAGTGTATAAGTATATAAGCATGTGTGTGTGTGTGTGACATTGAATACATTTTATTATAATATAGTTGCATATAAAGCAACATTTACTTTTGTCCTATGGCCCTCAATGAAGTTGAATTTTTGGTCCTCCGTATTAAAAATTTGGGCAACTCTGGTATAAATTATGCAACGATCACAAGCTAAATGTGTGTATGAGAGCAGATAACAAGGTCTAGGTGTCAGACAAAGACTGTAAAAGGCCCAATGTGTCATTTTATGGTTCATATGAGCGCTCACACTGGTCCAGACTTCTCAGTGGACCGCTACCCAGAAGTCCCTGCAACAGACAGCTTATGAAAAGGACATTCAAATGCTCAACTCACCTTCATGGCGTCCAGCGCTTGCCGTAAATTACTCTTGTCTGTGCCATCATGGGTGTGTTTCACCAGTTCCTGTCAGGAAGAAAGCGGGATATGAGTTTTTACGGGCCGTGTCTCAGTGTCTTATTATCACCAGATGATGATGAACGCAGCAGACAGTCAGATGTACAGGAGCGAAGCCGTGCCGGAGGACATCTGTCACTCTCACACGCTCTCATAACTCCTACTCATCACCGTGCAGATTGTTTACCAACAATATAGAGAGAACATTTAGATAGCAGTCATCCGAAATGTAATGTCATACTCTAGTGTTTTAAATTAAGATATGTTATATTAATTAGAGTGATAATTTGACTAGTCCTAATTCAGTGACACAGAATGGGACAAAATTATTGATTATTTGATTATTATTAAATTATATTAATTTTAAATTTTTTTATTTGTTTTCACTTGATTAGAAAACAAAAACAACTCAATTACTGCCCTGACATTTTTTTTTATCCACTTACATATTTGCTACATGAGCAGTATATAAACCGATCATATAAATTATTCCTCTGAAATGCAACTATTATAAATTAAATTGCAATTTCAGTTGACAGAAAAATATAATGAAGTAAAATAAATGAATAAATGTACTAACCAAAGAATTGAACCCAGGAGGAAATGCTTTTATGGGATTTCCAATATTTAATATTAGCTGAGCAGGATGGTGCATTAATAAAGTGTTGATTTTTACTTCACAGGTTACACTGAGAGAATTTTATTTGATTTCACATGTGTATTCATCAATCCCTGCTCCGAAAAACAGGAGGTGGCTCTGATACAATTCAAAGAGTAAACCAAAAATAATAAAATAAACAAGGTGATTACGTGGCATGTATTACAATACAATGATAATACAAACATACAAAGCATGGCATGTCTGTCTATCTTACTTTCTCTTTCGGCCACACACACACACCCCCAAGCTGAAATAATATCCCAACCTACATCGCAGGTTCAAGAATTGAAATGAGAAGCAAAAGGTTTTTGTGGGGTTGAAATTGCCTTCCTGCTCCAGAATGAAGTAAACAAGACATCTGGGCCAGTCTGTAGGATAAGGGAGGGTGCTATGAATGTCCTTTACTCAGGTCTGATAAATGGCTTCCTTTTGGCCTAAGAGATATATTGCCATCCAGCACAAGCCAAATCCCCTGCGTCAGTCAAGCTGAACCTGCGCATTATTATCAGCAGAAAGACGGACATCACCTTATTTTTCATTCTCACTTCCTTCTGCCCTCACACAGCGAGAGAGAGATAGAGAGAGACAGAAAGGAGGTATGACACGAACACAGAGATTACTGCAGAAATAAAATGCAGCCAATCTCTTATCCAAACGTTTGCAGAATTCCAGGAGAATATCGTTCAAATGTGATTTCACAGGTCTGCATCGCAGTATTGTAATGTCTGGTCCACTTTGCACCTTTTTATGTCTAATGACTACCCAACTGTTCAAATTCTTCTCAAAATGTGTCACTTTGTTGCTATCAATGTGAACAACTCGAAAAATATTACCACTTTGAACTGATATTTATTGACTTAGTCAGAATATTTTCTTAAAAGCATAACTTTTTACATCCTGATTTACAACCCCTTCTTTGTACGGTTACAGTAAAAATATAATTTTCAAAATCTGGACATACACTATCATTCAAAAGTCAGTAAAAATGTAAATTTCAGTAAAAAAAAAAAAAAACCAATGCTTTTGGAAGAAGTCTTATGCTCACCAAGGCATTTATTTTATCAAAATTACCGCTAAAACAGTAATATTGTGAATATATCATTACAGTTTAAAATAACTATTTAATATGTGATGACAAAGCTGAATTTTCTGCAGCCATTACTCCACTCTTCAGTGTCACATGATCCATGGTTAATATTGTAACCTAAAATTTAACTAAAATAAAATTGAATATAAATATTCAAAACTTGATGACTGAAATAAGGTTAAGTTGAGGCACTAAAATTGATTTAAAATTAACAAAATGAAAAAGAAAATAGCAAAAAAAATAATAATAATAATGATTTAAAGCTATTTTAAAATATATATAAAAAATATATAATATAAATAATACTAAAGTAACACTAACAGCATTTATTTAAAATAGCAATCTAAAAGTTGAATAAAAGTATTGATTTCTTACACCCCATAAGTAAATAAATAAATAAATAAATTTAAGACTAGATAAGAGTTACAATTATTTAATTTAATTTATAAATATATAAATATTAGAATCTTTCATATTAGATTATTTATGAATTTTGATTATAACTCATTATGTAAAGCTGGCTTGCTCTTTCTCTCACTGGCCAAGGCTTCCTCCAGCAGAGCAAAGAGCAGAGAAAGACAGTCTGTCACACGCTAGCCTGCTCTCCAGAGGGGCAGCAGACAGACAGACGCTCTATCTGCAGCACCCGCCTACACACACACACACACGTTCCCTAAACCCACAGCTGGCCAGATGGGCAGGGAGGTGAACTGAGCTGTGGACAGCCTTGCAGGCATGCTAAGTAGGCGCATGCACACACACACACACACAGAAAACACCTTCGCTGTTCTGTCCGCTGAGAGCCGAAAGGTTCCTGCAACAGCAGGAGGATCGCGGTGGCTTCAGTCCACACACGCTATGCACATCTCCTTCTCTCTGCTTTTCTATTTCTCTCTCGCCTTCGTTCACATTTATTTCTAAATCCCCTCATGGCTGGGTCATGCAGTAGACCTAACGTGTGATGGACAGAGACACACTATGAAATATTCATGCCAGTCTGCGTGAGATGTTTGTGGAAAAGGGCCAGACCAAACATACACGACTGGATAAAGCATGCTGCTTGCTCGTTATGTGGATTATACTGCCCCTATTGGAGGACTCTGGGATATATTACACTGCCACCTACTGGTGGATTTCAAACATGCATTATGCTGCTTCCCTGTGGAAGAGTAAAACATGGACTCCACTGCCCTTAGTGGACATTACCAGTAAAGCAGTCATTTAAAGACAATATGAAAGAATTGGCCCTATTTTTTTATAGCCCATCAGGGCACATTAATCAGTGCAAATTATTGTATAGATGATAGATTGATATAGTTAACCAAATCTAAAAAATCTTAAATAAAATAGATGTTAACCAAAATAATACATAAAAAACAAACCAAAACGGAAATATTTTTTATAAATAAAAAAAAAAAAAACTAATTGACAAAGACAAAAACACAATAAAGTTAAATTTGTACTAAAACTTTAAAACTTAAACTAAATTAAAAATGAAAACAGAAAAAAATAATACTGAAAATAATACTAATAACAAATTAATTGTTAAAAAAATGAATATATAAATGTTTTTTAAAATTACAATAGTATCTCTAATTCTAAAATAACACTGCTTTAAAATACTTAATGCTCAGGTAAAACATGTTGTTTTATGAGCAGGAATATAGCAAAATGATTTCAGACCTGTAGAAGTAGATGATACTTCAGAACTCTCTGCATCGGAACCACCAGAAGATCTCTCAGAGTAAACTTCCCGTTATTGGCTCGTTTGGAACATAACTGAAATTAATTAAAAAAACACATATGTGACTGTGACATGACTGTTCTGTAAATAAACGAAGAGAGCAAAACGTTGAAATAAAATGTTCAGAAATGTTCTGCACCGTTCTCAACCACCAGGTGGCACTGCCTAACCGCAAATAAATATTTTCACTTCAGTTTTAGTAGTGAAACACAAGTACTACTTTCATAAATAATTTAAATAAGTTAATTTCATGCTGTACAAAGGGTCAAAATAATGTCACTTCCTCAGTGTCACGTTCTTTAGAAATGTTACATTATTTTTATAATGAGGGAGACAAAATCACGTAACAATATGCAGAGTACATCCAAATCTACAATTAACTGAATACCAATTAAATAGGCTGTATTATTTAAATGACACATTTTATTAAAATATTACATAGTTAATTGTATGTTAGACATTTCCAAGTTCTCACAAGAAATATTTGTGCCTTTGATGCTAAAAAATTGTCCAGTATTCATGGAAATTGCCACATATAGACAGTGTCTTACCTCTAACATCTGCCTGACGTCCTCTCTGTTCTTACAGATGTCATCCAAACACGCAATGGCTGATTCTACTTGACTGCAGTATTTCCCATACAGGACTAATCTATCACACAGGAAAACAGACACATGTGAGAAGGGGAAGGAGGTTTCATTCTTTTAATAGCTGAAGGGATAAATCAAACACCTTTCTTTGTATTTGATAAAGATCTGAAACAGGTTACTGGCGTTATGCATGAGCACTGAATCCTGGACCTCCTTCAGAAGACTCGTGTGCACCTTCACGAGGTCCTGGTACAATACAGAACATCAAAATATGAGGCGATAAGAACAATGACACAGTGATTCATGCTAAAATGTGTCCTCCGTTATAAGCAGTTTTGACTAACTGGTATATTGATGAACACTTTTTCGATATCCACACTGGACAGCGACTGTCCCAGAGGCTTCATAAAGAACTGTGGGTGGAAACAATTAAGAAATTGGGTAAGCTAATGCACACAATAAAGTTATATTGCAATATAATAAATCTTTGTGGAAATTTACCTTGTTTTTATCATAGTAACTATAAAAGAAATGTTGTATATTCATACTAAGATTTGAAATAAATGAATAAATTATTATTATTATAAATAAATACCAAAAACAACAATAATGCTGTATTACAATATAATGATTCTTTGATCCACTGTGGATATTGACCATGGTTTATTATAGTTACTACAATGGAAATGTTGTAAATTCATACTAATATTAAAAATAAACAAATAAATTATTATTATTATTATTAAAACATAAACTGTACTACTACTACTAATAATAATAATACAAATAAGTAAATAAACAAACTAACTAACTAATAAATAAATAAATGAACAAACAGCAGCAATAAAGCTATATTACAAAATAATGATTTTTTTTTTTTTTTTGATCCACTGTGGAAATTGACCATGGCTTTATTGTAGCAACTATAATAGAAATGTTGTATATTCAGACCAAGATTTAAAATAAACATTAATGGTAGCTTATAGTAAGTTACTAGAAGGCAACTGTAACAATAACTGGTATTCTATGGAATTTCTTTAGTATTTTTCCAGTAACCATGGGTATCATGGTAAAATATTGTACAGTGATTTACGTCTAAACATGGTAAAAATATTCATCCATGATATTTGAACTGTGGTTACTGTGGTCTTTATACAAATTATGTGTTATATTACATCTAACAGACACTAGGCAGATCTCATAAACTGCATTAAAGCTGTAATATTACAGTCGGTCTGACTGTGCAGTTCTAAAGAGGCCTCACTTTCTCTATGGAGTCCAGCGTCTCTGTGTATTTCTCCTCGGTCTGTTTGATTTCCATCAGACAACAGCTTCTGATGTCCGTCTCGGCCTGTTTCTGTCATTACAGAGAAACAGAGAGCATTTTATGCCTTGCAACCCAAAGCATGTTTATATATAAAGCATTTGATTGAACTCACCTGTGGTTGTACCAGCTCAACCTTCATCAGATCTTCATACACCTCTCCTCCCTCATCATCATCATACACACAGTCATAGAGATCCTCCTCATCCTCAACACCATTCTCACTGAGACACACAGACCAACAACATTTAGAGTTTCTCCAAAGGTTTTAGTTTAGTATATAAATTTACTATCCGACTGCAGTAAGTTTACAGTAAGCAGAAAGAAACAGATGGACGACGGAACAGAAAAACCCCAAAGAAAACAGCAAGATATGTTTAAATGCTTCAGCATATCCAATATACTGGAGAAAAAAAGACCTCTTCTAGAAAATTGCTCATGAGGGGTTTTAAAACGATAATGTTTCCCTCTTCTAAATTAAACACACGGTTTTCAGCTACAGCTAAAGCAAGAGCCAAGAGACATTATAGCTGAGTCAGGCCTTAAAATCACTCGGATATGTTCTCCAGATGGGTGTAAAAGAGAACGATAGAGAGACAAACTGTGTTGATTTCTTTTCCTAACCATGTCTGCAGTTCGAATCTATTACAAAACGCCTTCAAGGAAAAGTCTCTCTCTGACAGGGACAAAATCGTACAGGCACATCACCCTCCAGGGAAAAGCACTCAACAAACACATTTCATATGAACAAACCATCACATGTGGGAAACAACCCTCAGCTAGAGGGCCTCGTTTATGTGTGGCTAAGAAACAGATGTGATGAGGTCGAGCCAAAACATAGCGACAGCAGCATCAATATTTTCTAAGCATAATATTAAATCCTCAAGCTTGTCATATGAGAAGAACAGACATTTATGCTGATGCTACTTGTTGGCCTTCTCAACAGCCTGTTACTCAGCAGAATCACTTTTATTGCTCAGAAGCAGTGTAGTTATCATTGACTAGATTTAGATTGTTAACTAGGCTGGAATAAAACGAAATACAAATATTAGAAAATATAGGTGGTGTAGCAACTGTGATCTCATATGACAGTGTGATTCAGCTACAGTTTCTCCACATATAATGACTTTCATCTACTAACTGACACGCACTATAGGAGTGGCTTATGTGGCTTGAAATGTAGTGCACTCATAATCGAGAGATCAAGAAAGTATAACAGTTCTGGACTGTGGTGTGACAAAATAGCAGATCAAGCTGCACCGCAGGGCTCTTCATGGTCCTGTAATCCTATGACTGTTTGTTGTTGCCTGTCTGCTGCCCTATACGTGGCAGTAGTGGAAACGAGAGGACACAGGCCAAAGGCAAAATCTGACAGTTCACATCTGAGGCTGTACAGCTGCAATGACCCTTGGTGTGTCTGTACATATATATATGTGTGTGTGTGTTATTATATGAAACAGTTGCTTTTTCAAGTTTTATGAGGGGATTTTTAAGTATTTTTTACAACATTGTAAAAATTCTATCATATAAACACTGTTTTTAAAGCGTTAATCAGTTTTAATGCACCATCTCACTATAAATTAATACAATTTAACACACTGCTGTTCAAGCATTTAGGGTTGGTATTTGTAATGTTTTTGAAAGAAGAATCACCACGGCTCTGCATTTATTTGATCAAAATACAGTAAAATAGCACTATTGTAAAATTTGAAATAACTGTTTTCTATTTGAATGCATTTTAAATAGAATTTATTCCTGTGATTGCACAGCTGAATTTTCATCATTACTCTAGTCTTCAGTGTTACATGATCCTTCCGAAATTATTTTAGTATGCTGATTTGGTGAAAATTTTGAAAACAGTGCTGTTTAATAATTTTGTGGAAACCATGATACATTTTTTTCAGGTTTTGTTTATGAGCAGAATGTTTAATATAACAGCATTTATTTGAAATAGATTTTTTTTTTTTGTACCTGTGTAAAAACATGTGATTGTTGATAAATTATTAATCTTAAATTATTAAATTATTTATAAATCATTAATTAATCTTACTGACCCCAAACTTTTGAATGGTAGTGTAAATTACATTTTAATATATTTCTATACAAATTTTATGTCATGGTCTTGGTAACAGGGTTTAATTCAACTTAAGAGTGTCACTTTCTGACATGTAAAATTACATTTAAAGATACAGTATATAATAAAGTATTTTTAACACATATGTAAGTGAGTGCGTCTATAAGTAGGACAGTATGTGAGTGGCACACATTATCTCATGACTCATCATGTTAACATCAACCTAAGCACTTCTATGTGCTCCAGCCTGAGGCTCCTATATCTAGCAGAGAGCGTGCAGTGAGCTAAAGGTTAAAATATCAGGAGGAAGAGAAACACTGTAAGCAGAAAAATGACTCACTCTATCAGATCCTCTAGATGGTTATAAATGTCTTCATCCTCAACACTCTCTTCTGTGGGAAACGGCCTAGAATAGAAAGAGAGAGAGGCAGAGAGAGAGATAAAATATGAATTTTCATCTGCTGCGCTCTTAAAATAGTTAGAATTATTCATTTCTTCTTTTTCAAATACCTTATTCCAGTCTGCTGTGCAATGTGTGTATGAGAGAGCTTGGACAGTGTGTCCATAACCTAAGAGAAGAAGATAAGAAAAATAATGATTATTTGTTAAGTAAGGGATTGTATATAACCAGACGGTTAGTATTGTTAATGACACTGCTACTTACTAAATAAATGGACATGAAATATTGATTAGAGCGGAAAATATATTGCATGAGAAGAAAGAGATAACATGAAACGACCACAGATATGCAAGATATTCACCGACTGGGTCAATAATCAATTATGCAGTTTAGCGGTCATTATACAAAATTATCTGACCAACAAATTTCAACATTATCAATCAGAATTGAGCCATGTAAAAATTAACGTTCTCTATATATAACAGAAAATAAAATATTATACGTCAGTAACACAGCCTATTTATTTTCATTATAAAATACCCATCAAGTACTATAAAATTAAATTTGTTTGTAAATGTTAATGATGAAAGATATGATATACAAAGATTTAAACTCTGTTTGAAAAAACAGCACCTCAACACTAGTACCAGCAGAGGTCAGTGTGCATCAATATTTCTTTATCAGCCTTTGAAAAAGAATGAAATTTATCATGTATGCTGTTGTCACCAAGAGCGTTCATGCTAATGAGCAACTCTTCATATCATTAAATTCAACACATCAACCCCAGACTTCCCGATCAGGTCATGAACAAATGTGCATTTAAATGCAAACAGACACAAACCTGGTCAAACAATTATATGCACAATTATAGCACAGTCAAAAATCACCAATTAACACTAAAACATCAAATCTGTGCCTTTTTAGAATGCATAATTTTCAGCTGTATTCAGATTTCCATATCTATGATGAGCACATGGGTAATTTGAGCATTCGAACTCATAGCGCCCGGGGAAGATGTGTTCAGAAATCAATTGCAATCACACCGGCTTAGCTGAACTCTGCTGTGTGCACGGCAACTGAATTACGTTATGAATACAGAGCACAGATCTCTGCACGCTACTCTGAATTTTGCTGAAAGAAAGAAAGAGAAAGATGCTCATCTTTTCTTTCTAGATTCGGTCTTTCAAAGAGATCTGATCCAACACATTTGACCTTATATGCAACCAGCCTGGCACGTTAAGGGGAAATAATTTATTATAATTAATCTGCATTGTTGGGGAACCAGTCAGTATGGCCTTTTGGAAACAAATGTGTCAGTTCTGAACCTGAAAACCTTCACTTTAAAGACTTTCTGTGGATTTCCCACAAGAAAAACAAATTTAAAAAGTCACTAAATTATGTAATCAATGTTTTAATGGTTGAACCGTTAAGATTTTCTTTCTTCGGTGGAACACAAAAGCAGAAGCAGAAATAAACTGGAAACATTTTGCATTACATCACTTGCTATCCATTAATTCCTCTACAGTGAATGGGTGCCGTCAGAATGAGAGTCCAAACAGCTCAATAATCCACAAGTAAACCACACAACTCATAAAATCCAGACGCAACGGTTTAAAGTTAAAATGCCTCAATGATGGATTTGTTTATTACAAACACAAAACATAAAATTGATGGACTGGAGTCTTGTGGATTACTTGTGAATTATTGTGATGTTATATCAGCTGTTTGGACTCTCACCCTTATGGCACCCATTCACTGCTGAGGATTTATTGTTGGGCAAGTGATGTAATGCTAAATTTCTCCAAATCTTGGATCATCATCTAAATCAATGTTCACAATGTTCTTTTGCAATGAAATCTAATGGTGACCTAGGGCTTTCAAGCTCCAAAAATGAAAAAAAAAAAAGTACCACAAAAGTGCTATAAAATAGTTACTATGACTAATACACTAATTTCCAAGTCTTCTGAAATTATGCAATAGATTTTCAGCCACATGGACTACTTTTAAGGTTTTTAATGGTGTTTTCTCGTTATTTTTATTTGTTGATTGATAGCCCACATACAGTTTTATTGTATGCAAAAGAGCAGCACAAACATCCCGTTTAACATTTCTTTTTGTGTTTTACAAGAACAGAAAATAGATAATGGTGGTTTTCTTCAACAAGCAAAAACTCTTCCTGTCACCTCACTTACCCAAAAACACACGTTGGCGGAATATGAAACTGTCTGCCTATCTGTTCGTTCATGTCATATACGTTGTGTTTGGGAAATCTCAGCTGGGATTTCCACCCTCCCACCCTCATATCTGCACCTCGCTATATTGTAACACTTATGCTTCAAAAAGGAAATTACATGATTTGTATTCAGGCCTATCACAGTATGTTCCAAAAGGTTTGGCAGTAAACACGCTGTAAATTTAGTGTTACGCTTTTCACAAATACTGGATGCAGACACATCAGCGCTGATAGAAGACACAAATGCGAACACAGGAAATTATAATACAGTTAAAAGAGGTTGGTCTGGCTTCCTGTTCAAGTGAGGAGCTGTACACTACGGCTAAAACAAACTGAGAAAAGTGCAAGTGTTCATTCTGGATAACAACTTTCATTGTGTTTCTCATTAAAACCGGCACAGCACAGAACAGGAAGAGCAAAAATGGAGCTGGTGCAAACTAAGCAATGGTTGCTTTCACTTTCAAGAGTTAATAGACCATCAGGCTCTCTCTCGTCATTGCAAAAATTAGCGCAGAGCTTTTTATGACACAAAATTTCAACTTTTCTAAGAGTGCTAGGGAAAATGTGAGTGCCTGACATGCTACTTTTAGAAAAGGGAAGATGCATTTGGAGTTTAAGGCAGACGGACCATCAAAATAGAACAAGTGGATAAAGCATAGAGAGAAAAGCCCCTTTATTTCCAGTATCTGATTGCATCTTTAAGGGCTTACATAACACGGTGAAGAAGAGGAAAGGGATGGAACTGTTCTAACAGGTGGTGTGCTTCAAATACCCCCTGTAAACCCAGCAAAAGTGAGTCAGGGTGGATCCGCGACCTCAGACTGTTTCCTGAGGATAACAATAACTGTGGGAATGCTTCTCTCTGCGAATATTTAAGAGGTTGTCTCTGAAATACAATCGCTCTGTTTCTTTTAAAAGTCTATAGAGATGAAAGTTTTCAGGTTGGTTTGCAGATGCAGATTCACTGAAGTGACAGAAAAAAGATTTCGGTATGACTGTTAAGTGTGCTAAGTGAGTCTGTTGGAGTCTAGTTTCATATTCTAAAAAAGCATTGTGGCTTTTATCCTATTTATAATTCAACACACAAAGATTTCATGAGAAGAGAGAAATAAGAAAAAAAAAAATTATTCAGACATTTTTCGCAGAACTTTTTAATCAGATTAAGAGTTCCTTGAAAACATGTTAATATTAAAAACTATTTAGCATTGTTGGGTCTTAAAAATGGAAATATAATATATATATAATATAACTACATGAATTTTTTTTAAATATATAAACATTTTTCATGGATTATTAGATTACACTGTCCCTCCAGGATTTGGCAGGACTTTTTTCTGATTTTTTCAGCCTAAAATGACCTAAAATTTGCGGCATTTCTTATTGTTTTGCAGTGAAAATATACCATGGACAACATTCTTCTAACATTGTTATAACTTTTCTGACTTTCTACAGTACTTCTGCACCCGCAGTAAGTTAAGTTAAGTTAGTGACGTATTGGTGACCCATACTCGAAATTAGTGCTCTGCATTTAACCCATCCAAGTGCACACACACAGCTGTGAGTAGTGAACAAATGCACACACACACACAGTGAACACACACTGAGCAGTGGGCAGCTATTGCTCCAGCGCCCGGGAAGCAATTAGGGCACCTTAGTCATGGTATCGAAGGTGGAGAGAGTGCTGTTCATTCCCAATCCCCACCTTCAATTCCTGCCGGCGCGAGAATCGAACCGGCAACCTTCAGGTTACAAGCCCTAACCATTAGGCCACGACTACCCCTAAAGCACTCACCCTAATCGCACATGTACATCTTGGAGATGTCTACTTGATGTCTGCATTTACATATGCAAGACGTGTTTTTTAGGGTGTTTGTTCATCTGTAATACGTCTCTAAGATGTTTCCTGTCAGATGTCAAATAGACATTTATTAGAATGCATGTAAAACTGTTTCTGACACGTATATCAGATTACAAGGCAGATGTTTCCCAGATCTTTAGCAGACGTCTTACAGATTTACTTGTGCTGTCTGGGTAGTTGAGATGCAGATAAAATTAACTTTCATTACTGTCATTCATAATGTCTAAATATAATTTGATAAAAAAATATATATAGGGAGTGGAAATGGCTAATAAGCCTACAAGCTAATAAGCCTATAAATCTCTGCAGCCATATAGTGGTAATTTAATGTCCTTTTTATTTTTAAATAAGTGTTTGCTTTCCTACATTATGAAACTTTTAGTTTTATAAATGGAAGCAGTCTATGAAGGATGAACAAATAATGTCATCACATTAAAAATAACTTTCAAATTTGGTAATACTGAAAGCTTTGAAGTGCTGGGAAAGGTTGTGTGAAGCATTTAAAAACACTCGAAAACATTAGACCATTTCTGCCACAAGTTGTTCCTGTAGTTATGTTAAATCCATGGTGAATGGTGGAGATTTGTGTTTATTGAACAATGTTTTTAATGGTTTCCACATCAGTGGCGTCTGTTCTGATATCCGTAGCTTTAACAGAATTCTGCGCCGAATTTGAATGCTTCTCACAAGATTTGACAGAGATGTTATTGATTCTGCGCGAATTCGACTACTTTCTTCACTGTATCTCCCAGCGTTGTGTAGATACTGGCCCGAGCAGATAAACGGCTCTTGTAAATCAGGCATGATGAGAACGCAAGGCAACCTTTCTTTGACTGAATGTGCGTTGCGATGACGTCACGGGATGTGTCTAAGCCCAAAATCTGCGGCAATTACAAAAATTTGCGAGCTCTTGCAAAAATTGCAGAGTTTGCTTAATTTTGCGATAAATTCATCGATCGCAGAATCGCAAAATCCTGGAGGGACTGATTAGATATTATTCATGTTTTAAAGGGGTGGTTGATTGCGATTTCACTTTCTTAACTTTTTTAGTTAGTGTGTAATGTTGCTGTTTGAGCATAAACAATATCTGCAAAGTTACGAAGCTGTATTACGAATACTGTATTAAAGCTTTAATCAGAATAAAACCATATATTAAAAGCTAACATAGTAGCATTTACAAATAACAGCGTATCTAAAAGTATGAGACAACAACAAACAAAAAACTTATGCCTACCATTAAAAGCCATGCTTGCACAGATTCTGCGCGATCCTCTTCACTAATATTCTCTGCGTCTCAATTGACCTTATGCACAGTTACTTCCTGGTTGTAGATAAGCCAGCTCAGTCATTTCCGGTCAAGTGTACTGTGCCGTAAGAACAGCCTCCTTTACTCGGTTTCTCTACATAATCCATTCACATTTAGGAGAAAAGTTTTGTTTGTCTAAGATGACCAAACTTCCACATATTCCGTTTCAGGAATGACAAAATGCGAATGTTAAACTTACGCGAGGGAATCCGTTAAATCATGCCGCGAGTAATTGTTATGTTTGACAGCAGCAACGGAATGAATCACCTGACGAGCCGATGTCAAAATAAAGCTGAGCATTAAGTGATTCAGACTAAATTCAGACTAACAAAACTACAGGTCTGTGTTGGATAAAACTTAAACGATGTAGCCTAGTTATTTAAATTAAATCTAAACATTTCAAAATACTGAATGCATTATTTATTTGTTATACCAACTTATTTAATTTGTATTTGACTGTGAATTTGTGACTTCCTGCACTTGCTATAGCCTACTTTATACTTCAGTGCGACAAAGTACTAAATTTGTTATAATATTTATTTTATAATAAATCAAAAGACGTGAAAAACTAAGTTGAAATGGCAGCTGCAGCCAATGAGTGATCCTATACTGCCATCTCTTGGTTATAACGGTAATTTCATTTTCATCTTAAAAAGTCTATTTTTCGCCGAGACACGTTTTTAGCATATTTCTTCATGAATGAAAACGGAACCTTTAATAATGGGAATTTTACCACACAGAGTTGAGAAACAATAAATGGCTTAAAATTTTATAAGATTTTAAAAATGTGTTCATGGCTTTGAAGGTAAGAAATTGATTAATTGAGAATACCATTACGTCGTTTAAGAGATTAACCTAACTGCCTAAACAGTTATGATAGTTTTTATTTGTCTGTATGTTAATTCCACAATCATTATTTACAATGTTGCAATTATTTTGTTTCTCAGTTTCTGATAAGAATGAGGCAGGAGATGTTTCTGTGAGAGTCTCTACCTATATATAGCACATATAAAATGAGCTTCACCGGAAGATTACGAGCTGGCTTATCTTTATCCGGAAGTTCTAAATAGAGCTCTGTGCATATGGTCAGTTGGGCTCAAATTGAAACGCAATATAGACGACGCCATTGTTTACAATACAACCGGAGCACATGCTGCTGAGCTGAGGGGCGGGACGTTCAGACGCGCTCTAGAGGCGGTTAAGCCAATCACAACACACTGGGGCACCTAACCAATCTGAGCCCATCGCGTATTTCTGAGGGAGGGGCTTCATAAAACCAGGAAATGATCAGTGCGTTTATCAGAGAAGGGACAGAGCGGTGTGGAATAAAGGTAAATTATGTGATATAATAATGCGGTTTTTTTGGGGGGTTTTTCAAACGAAGCAACAACACATGTCAGACTGCACCCCATAAACACAATAAAGACTAGGAAAAAAAACAGTCAACCATCCCTTTAAGCCATGTTTTAATCATTTAATAGTCTTTATTTATTACATTAAATTACATTTTAAAGAAACATAAGAATATATGAACTGATGTGTAGAGGCTACTTAATAAATGGACATGAAATATTGATTAAAGGAATATTTATAGTACATGAGAAGAAAGAGAGAAAGAGACAACATGAAACTACCACAGCTATGCAAGATTTTTGGCGACTGGGTCAATGATCAATTATACCGTTTAGTGGTCATTACACAAAATATATATTTATTAAGTAGCAGTATTCACCTTTTAAGTCCTAAAAATGTCTCTTAATAATTAAATCAAGTTGTTTTCCTCCCTGATTTTACTTTAAATATATGTATATGTCAGGCATTGTGAACATACAGTACAAATCAACTGGACAATCAATGGAAAATCTGCCTCACAATGTCAGATATCCTGACGTCAGCTAAACTAAGTGGGTTGCAAGTTGAAATGCAAGTAATTAACGCAAATTAAGCAACCGCAGTCTTCGCTGTTGAATCACAGGCACCAGGTCCAGGGACTTATTTTAACACCATCTGATTAAAACAAATATGCCAGCCTCTCGGCAGTGAAAGGAGATGCTTAACCTAGAAAATGTGGACTGTCAGGGTTAGACTAAATGTTATTATAGTAAGACATTATGTGGAACATGTCTAAACACAGTTTGATTTGTGTGACTTATTTTCTAGCAACAAAGCTATAGGGTGTTTAAAACTAGACTAGGTCATTTTAAAAGCAAATTATACCGTATTTGTGAAAAGTGCCACCCATATCATCTCCCATCTATCATCAAAGTGCAAGAGCATGTTTCCTGTCTGTCTCTTGTCTTGTCTTTATCTGTCTCAATCTATTCCCTGCCCTTTAATGTCTCAGGTACAGAGCATGAAACAGATAAACTAATCAGATAGCACTTGTTTGGAATCAGCGGCCTACATACAAGGTCACTGGCAAGATCCATTCAAACACACTTGCACAAGAGCAGGTGTAAATACACACAAACGCACACACAGATGCGCAAGTAACAGATTAATATTTACTGGAAAGCCAATTAATATGCAAATATTAGAAAAGTTCTTACTCCTACTTAAAGCTATGTAAAGCATCCACACATGTGGATCTGAGTGAATGTGAAACAGGCAGTGGGAAGAAAATTTGGATGCTTTACTTCTAGTCCTGTCCATTTGTTCAGTACAGAAGAGTGAGACGATTCATATACCAAATTCCTAAGTAACAAACAGCAAAACGGATAAAGTTTATTTGCAATAAATAAAAGAAATAAAATTATCATTCACTCTGGATGCTCTG
This sequence comes from Onychostoma macrolepis, assembly GCF_012432095.1. Classification (NCBI taxonomy): domain Eukaryota; kingdom Metazoa; phylum Chordata; class Actinopteri; order Cypriniformes; family Cyprinidae; genus Onychostoma; species Onychostoma macrolepis. The sequence continues at coordinate 7,511,694 of NC_081178.1, read as the reverse complement.
TCTGTTTACTGTATTTTGTGGTACTCTGTGTAGTTTTATGATTACTTATTTACAGAATGCATTTGCATGCGCATCATTTTTGAATCACTCTTGGACTTTGCAACCAGCTAAAAAAATACTCATGCTCATGTTTCAACTTATTGATTTTTTTCCCACATATACTGTTGTATCGTTTTTTATATATCAAGGTGAAGATTTCAGGTTAAAATTTAAATGAATGCAAATGGGAACAGTAGAGCACGGCCCTAGCAACACTAAGTAAGATGAGAATGAGAACGTATGAACTAATGTGTATAGAGCCCTCTCAAATCCATTTGATTTTTTCCCAATTCTGTTTTATTTTTCCCAAATTCCAAATGTATTTTTTCTGGATTCCTTTTTTATTTAAATTGTTCTGACTTATTTTAAATTTATTTTAAATTGTTAAATTAAATGTTAGCAGTAATTTAAATTTAAAATGAATCTTATAATTTAAATTATAAAACGTAGACATTTTAACAACAAAACTATTTGTTTTTAGTTTAGTTTTTAGGGCCCTGTGAAATATGTTTTATTATTTTCTCAAATTCTCAAATTTTATTTTATTTTAAATTTTGTGTTTTTTGTTTGCATTTTTCAGGATTCAATTTTAGTAATTTAATAATCAAAAAGCATGTATAATCCATTCGTGAAACTATAACTGCTTGATAATTCATTACATTTTTATAATAATAGGGCCCCATGATTTTTTTCCGAAATTCTGTATTATGTGTTTTAACTTTTCTGGATTTATGATTTAAAGGTGCCACAGAATGCATTGATACAATATTTTAAATTGTTCTCTGATATCTATATAGAAGGTATGTGGCTAAGGTAAGGGCAACAATTCTCCAGAAACTGTTTTACATGTGCATTTACAACCCTAGGATTTCTCCCTAGAATGAAATGGTCTGTTATTGGCTTATTTGGAAGGGTCATGAATAATAATGTTGATCTCTGCTCTGATTGGCTGTTTCACAGTGCGGCTTTTTATTTAATTTATTTGCAACTGCTCTAATTTGCACTGCGCTTGGTATATTGCGTTTGTCGATATGTAAACGAGATGTTGCATCTGTGTTCTTTGTTAGTAAATCACCTGCAGAAATTTCCACGCCCATCTGTACTGTTTTGGAATTGCGTTTTCACGCTAATTTGCCCTGTTTAGTAAAACTGGCCCTATGTATAGTTTGCATGCACTACTTTGCTTTGGATAAAAGCATTTACCTAATGCATAAACATAAATGTTAATCATCTTTAAGTCTCCACTAGTTCATGTCCTGTGGTGTGACAAATTAAATAGGAATTAAACAGAACGTACAAATAGTTAATGTAGTCTGTCATTTAATATCAGGTCAAAAAATAAAAAAATAGCAAAATAATGCTTCATTTAAAGTGCAGTAATAGAAAGTCACGTCAGCCTTCTAAAAGTATACATTTTATCTACTCAGATGCATAACCTGAATACATGTAAAGTCAACAGAATCAGCTTTATTCTTCTCCAAGAAATGAAGGTTTTGCAATGGTTGTGATTTTACAGAAGCTTTACACCAGTGTTTCTCAACTCTCAACAAGTCCTCGGGACACACCTGCCAGAATGATTCAGACATTGAGAAACACTGCTTTAAACTGCTATATTCCGTGCTTTTCTACATTTACATTATTACAAGACAAAACCACATATCTCAGTAACCAATACCACGCTCACTACATTCTGACTTAAACATCTTGAATCTTGAAACTTGTTTATATTATGCCAAATACTTCAGCCATTTCAACTGTTTTATCTTTCACATAAAACACAGACCACAGAGAAAGTTTACATACTGTAAATATTTAAAACTAGCCTCAAAAACGTAAATTTGATCGTAAAAAAAAACGGTGCTGTAAAACATCTCTATTCCCTGATGCTATTCTCCATAATGACACTGTATTGTACTTTTACATTCAGTAAGAGTGAATGTTTAATTATGAGCCTCAATCAGATGTTAATGTCCCCCAGCAGCCTTTGTGGTCTATTTCTGTGTCTCTATCTAAAAGCAGAAAAGCATTGTTTCATATAGACTCAACTAAGAGACCATCATGGCTCATAGACTTTTATAGCCACTCTCTTATCTCTCCCTCTTTGCGGGTTTCCTGAAGGCACGTTCCACAAAGTAAGCGCTCCTTACTTTTAGATTCCAGATCACTGATTGTGGATCACTGGAGCTTAATATAATGCCATCAGGAGATCTCAGAGGAACGCTGACTGACGCTGGGATGGAAGCTGTTTAATGGGTCCCGTGACTGTCAAGGTGATATATAACATGACAATGAAATGAATTTTTAATCCAATTACAATTTTTTCCATTTTTATGCAAATTAATTATTCATTTTACTCATCTGCGCTTTCATGGCTGTACTTTAATTAAAGCAGAGCTCAGAGACAATACAATACTGCCTTATAAATAAAACCACAGCAGCTGAAAGCAGAATACACTTACAGATGTTTTAACCAGAGGAATGACATGACCAGCCAGAATGAGGGGTCTGTAATGACTGAAAATGATTGGCAGTCATTTGCATATTTAAAAACACTAATTTGTTTAACTCCATTTATAAATCTTCAGGCCATAAACAGAGACCCAAAGCCTTCACTGAAAGCTCCCGTTCAAAATGTATGCGATTTCAACAACAACAAAAAAAACACTCATCTAATGGAATAGATGTAACATTAAAATGAACTTTCTGACTCAATGATCAAGTCAGATTTTTTCAGATTTAGAGAAATTTAGCATTACATCACTTACTCTGCAGTGAATGGGTGCCGTCAGAATGAGAGTCTAAACAGCTGATAAAAGCATCACAATAAACTTGTGAAGCAAAAAGCTGCGTGTTTGTAATAAATATTTATCATCATTAAGACTTTTTAACTTTAAACCGTTGCTTCTGACTAAAATACAAATCCTCTACATAATATTGCCTTCTTTAGTGAAAAAAAGTCATTTTGTTTGAATCAGGAGAAAAATATACACAGATCAAACACAGTTTACAAAAAAAAACAGTTCTAAACAAATACAGTGGATTGTGATGTGAGAGGACAACAGGGGATTGACTTTTTCACTGAAGGAAGCATTATTATGGATTATGGTATTTTGGCCAGAAGTGACCGTTTAAAGTTAACGCCTTAATAATAGATTTATTTCTTACAAACACACAGATTTTCACTTCATTAACTGATGGCCTGGATGTTAACTGTGATGTTTTTATCAGCTGTTTGAACTCTAATTCTGACGGCACCCATTCACTGCAGAGGATCCATTGGTGAGCAAGTGATAATACTAAATTTCTCCAAATCTGTTCTGATAAATAAACTCATCTACATCTTGGATGGCCTAAGAGTGTGCACATTTTGGGTGATCTATTCCTTTAAGATTTATCATATTATATAACTTTTTGTTCCACAGGAGAAATAAAAACGGCTGGTTTTTGGCATTTTATTCTGATACAATTCCCAACAGTTCATCTGAACATCTGCAGATCGATTCCTTAGCAAGACAAAAACATAAACTTCACGAACAGGATGAAATTTACTTTCTGGCCTTTATGACTGTGTTTGCAATACCACAGTTTTTGGCCAGTTCATCCTAATCTCTACGCCAATGTTCTAGGAGATGAAAACAACACTGCACAGAAAGAACCGGTGCTCACGTGGAAACATATTCACAACAAGTCCTGAGTAATATTGTGCTGAAAACCCCAACACTAACACTGATCTAAGCCAGGTGGATCCCAGTTGAGAGGAAACAGCTGCTATAATGACCTACATAATGATCTCAGCTCATTGCTGTACTTCTTTTTATGAAAAATTCTTATTTTCTTGTAACATGAATCAGATTTAAACAGTATGTCATATCAGACAGCACACGATGGTCATAATAGGGAACTTCACAAACTCAAGATCTTTATCACAATATGAAAATGATAACTTAGCAACAGTATTTCACAACTAACTGAAACTCCTCTGTAATTCCTCAAGCATAGAGGAAGCACACAGCTTCTCCCACACTCACACACTGCCCACACATCTGAGAGGATTAGTCTTCCTGTTCCCTGAGAGCCGGCATCTTTCAGCTTCGACAAAAATAGGAACATTATTTAAAATATGCAAAGCAAGTGGAATTTCAACTGAATGTCACCTGATGACGAAATGGAATCAAAAGAGTGGCGCATAACCTGTCATGTGATATCATTGTGAGACACATTTGTTCTAAATTTCTTCAGACAGTGTGAACCCTGGATTACTAGTCCATAGTCGTTGATTGACAGTTATGCACTCTAAGAGAAACCAGTAAAAAAATATGTATCCATATTTATTTTTCACATTTGTTTTACATGTGTTGAATTATGCATTGCATTGTGTTGTGTTTTAGGGTTGTCCGTAAACTTAACCTGTAAAGCTTATGGACATTTTCTTCAATGTACTTGTAATTTTCTGACAGGACTTTTGTGGTTTGTTTTTCTATGGATTTTTTTTCTTACAGTGTGAAGCTAATAATATGCAAGTAATGTTAACTTATCATAAGTGTAAACATAGGCTTTGCAATTGATTTTAAAAAGTAAAGAATAACATGTTTCACTGAATTATGAAACACAAATTATCACATACATCAATATTTGGTGCCCATAAACAAAAGTATTGCAAAGCATATTATGTGGTTAATAAGCAAAATTACACGCATGTGGCAAAATCACAAACAAAAAAAAACAACACAGTTGCAAGTGTGATATTCATTTTAAACAACGGTTCATTACGACGTTAAAATTGAGTAACCTAAATTTTCATTTTAAATTTACTTTGTTTTGAGTAAATGATTCATCCTGAATGAAACAGTGGTTTTTTTTTTTAAATAAATTTAATTGGTTCAGTTGAGAAAATGACTACGTTTACATGCGCATGAATAATGCGATTATTTGCAATAATCAGAGTAAGGACTTAATCGCATTATGATGTTTACATGTCAAGAGCAATCTTTTTCATTCCCGTTTACATGCAATTTCCATTATTCTTATTATTCACTAAGAATTGTGGTTATTTTTTTACTGCCATTATTCACATACCCCACTGAACAGCACAAATTATAGACTCAGAAAGAGCAGGTGTGTTACTGGCCGCTGTTTTATTTTATTTTCATCTAATGCAAAACACTTTATTATGGTTGTATTCCATGCTTTTTCAGTGCCATAGAAATGTGATGGCAATTAGTTTGCTTATGCTGCCGTCGTGTTCTACTCGCCGTTTCTGGATGGGGGTAAGGAACAGAGACTGGTGGCAGCGAGTTGTGTTTTCCCTAGAAATGCGATGCTTTCTTCCCCGCCATCGTTTCTAATCTCCGTATTATTACAGGTGTCGCGTCATTCATGTATGTCACTAGCACATGCGCACTTTGGTCAGAGCAGCAATACTGCGATTAAGGTTTACATGCCTGTATATTTCTATTAAAATCGGCGTACGCCACCTATGTTAATACAATTATGCTTGCTCCGATTATGAGCTTAGTTGCATTATTTAAATAGAAGTATTGCGTTTACATGAGATAAAGTTTAATTGCAATATTGCCAAAATCTCATTATAATCTAATTAAGAGGGTGCATATAAACGCACTCAATCAGTACGTTTACATGGACATCAATACTCCGATTTTAATACGATTAAGACAATACTCTGATTAAGAGTCTACCATGTAAACAGAGATTTTTGATGACCTTAATCCGGCTAAAGTCATAATCGAAGTAATCATCACGAAGACGAACTATATGTTTATATGTGAAATTCTGGAGGGGACGTCGGATGGTGTCGCGTGGTGACGTAATGACGCATGCCATTAATCGATCTATGTACAATAATATGTAAAACGGGAACATGAAAGGATTATTCTAAAATCAACTCATGTAAACACCTTAATCATAATATTGTCTTATTCAGAATAAGGTAAATAATTGGATTACTGATGTCCATGTAAACGTAGTCAATGATTCAACGACTAACTTGTTTCATTCCTGCATCCTGAATGCACCAGTATTTTTTTTTAAATCAACTGAAAGGATGATTCAATTACTCATTTCTAATTTTTTAATCCTGAATGAATCAGTGTTTTGAACAAATTGGTTGAATTAATGATTTATTGAGTTAAAGAGATCCCCGGATATTAAGACATGTATAGCTAAATATAATGTAAATGATGTCTCTTGTTTAAATATGTAGTCGAAAACCCATGAAAATGTATGTTATTTAAAAAAAATCTACATCGTTTTTGGACTATGGGGGGCGCCATTATTTTATGTGCACCGTACATTCTGCGTTGATGATGTCAAATGGTTGCACTCGGTGAGCTACTGGCGCTTTTTACCGCAACACAACTCAGAAAATAAAATACTGATAAGATACCACATTGTGTGGCTTTTGGTTGCAATTTTCAGCCGAAGGGCAACAAGAGAAGCAATGTAAGACTTCACTGCTTTCCTAATGATTAGAAGAGAAGAAAAGAATGGGAAGATGCCTGTGGACGAATAAAACTTCCTAAAGACCCGCTTCTTTTTTCTCTCCACTTTAGCCCTGATGCCTTTGAGTCTTTTAGTAGACCACAGCTACTGAAAGAGCTTACAAACAGCTGAGACAAGAAACGCTAGATGCCATCTGTTAGGATGTAAACATGCCAACGCTAATCATGACGCGCAGCCGCTAGAGGAGTTTCTCAGCGCGGATTTCCCTCGAGATCCCGGGCGTTTACACTCCTTGTGGGGAAACATAGATGGTACAGCATTTGGTTTAAACCTATACTTATATCCATTGCCACCTGTAAGCTCTTTCAGTAGTTGTTTATTCCGAGTTGTGTTGTGGTAAAAATAGCAACAGCTAGCACTAGTAGCTCACCGAGTGCAAACATTTTACGTCATCAGAGTAATGGGGCCCCCCATAGTCCAAAATATGTATAAAACGATGTGATTTTTTTAAATAACATAAATCTTTAATGGGTTTTCTACTACATATTTCTGTAAGAGACATCATTTACGTTATATTAAGCCATACAAGTCTTAATACCCAGGGATCCGTTCACAGCAAGAAAGATAACGAAAAAAATGTAGTTCTAAAAATCGTTCTCAGTATTAAAGAATAGCAGAGTCCACACCACAGCTATAACAATAAAGGCACAGAGAAACGATATCGTTGGAATCACTTTCAGAATGATTTTTTTCAACTGATGAATGATTAAAACATTGACAGCCAATCAGAATCCATCCTGCTATCACGAGCTGGAGAATTTAAAGCGGCAGACGAGCGTGTGCTTAGAAAAAACAGATGATATCGTTTGCTAGTGTGGATGCTAATATTGTTATCTTTATAGTTATCGTTCTTGGTGTGAACTGGCCTTTACTCATAAAGCCTTGCTGCCACCTACTGGCTTATCGATGTAGCCAGAAAGAATATTTTAGTTGTTTAGTTAAGTTGATTTTGCTATATTTTATTGTAATTTACGCTACAGTGTATATTTTAGTGGTATTAAACATTTCTAGCACCTTATAACTAACTGTAGTATAATTAAAGTTACTATACAAATCAGCACACATTCTTATGCATACCCTCAACACATAAACAATACTGTGTGGCTGAAGTTCCTTCTGTGATGTTTTTATGATGAAGTTATGCTAAAATATTGCGTGTATGTATTATCATCCATGTACTGCATACTCAAAACAGTTCCTAAGAAATCTGTTCCTGGCTGCATTTCAGTCGCGTGCTTAAGACCCTCATGAAAGTTTTACTGCAGGACTCTTTAAAAGGCCTTGGGAGGACATCTTTTCTAAAGCACACAGCTTTGAGCTTCACTGAAGCTGATGGGATCCAAACAGATGGCTTGGGGGTGCACTGGAAAATAAAAATCTCTGCAAACAAAAATATCTCTAATTGGCTTTAAAAATGACACCTTCAGTACGAAGCCTTGCAATGCCACGCTTCTACGAATCAAACATCTCATAACAGCTCCAAGCAAGATTCAGCTTTTGTGTTTTCGTACCAAGCGCCCACTACAGACTGAAAAAAATCAGTCTTTGCAGCCTACTTTGAAGAGATATGCAGCTTGAACGTGATGTGTAAATAGGACACTAAGGTGGTACAAAGTGTTTGATGTTTGCAGATCTCTACACAGGACCCTCAGCGGTTATGATGAGAGTGTTAGACGCGCTCTGCAAAAAGCCCCATCTGTAATAGCGCTGACCACAGCAAGGAACTCTTCACACCAAAGCACACACCTGCCTTTCATCTTCTCAGTGAGAAACATCGGAGGGAAAGATTTACCAGTTCTAATTTTCAGGATGTTTCTGGAACATTAATTAAGACAAAAACAGGATTGCAAGATGTAAACTATAACAAATTACAAGATGTATAAACTGAGAATTCTGAGAAAAAAGGGAGAATTGTAAGATAAAAATTGCAATTACCTTCTTTACTTTATATTTCATATTGGAAAAAAAACTTAATTGTGAATTATGAACTATGAGATATAAACACTGAATTGTGATAAAAACATAAATTCTGAGTTTAAATCTTGCAACTCTGTTCATATCTTTTTTTATTAAGTGGTGGAAACATTAAGTAAAATGCTTTTCATTACATTAAAGGCAGTGTGACAGTAACCTAGTCCAATTTTTCAAGAGCCATTTTCACTCAATGACAGTAGATGTGTTAAAGGGTCTTGGTCTCAGGAAGGGTTTGGTGTTTAAACACACACCCTCCCCCTCCATCATGGGGCCCCAGGAGTCAACCACAGGAAGCATGAGTAAGCTCACAACTCAACCTTCAGGGAATGCCACGTAGTACAAGGTTGACGAGTCAGGAAAGAGGAAGCGTGAATGCTTTCCAGCAGTTTACAGCTCTCTGTGCGAGGGCATGTGACTCTGTGACTGGGGTTAGACAGCCAAGCAGACAGTAACACAGACAGACAGACAGAGATAGACAGCCATACAACCAGGAGATCAGCTTCTGCCAGAGGCCTGATGAAACCATTGCATTGCACAATGGTACATATATAACTATATACACGCATATACATTTATAGATATGGACACAATATGCTCTATGCATTAAATACAGTTATACATAGGCAGTTAATATGGCTTGTCAATCAGTAACTGCAACTTCCTGTTTTTTCAAAAAAGCATTTTTCTTAATTTTACTTTTTCAAATACTGTAACCCTAAGTAATAAACTTAAATAATTAAATTAAAATAAATTAAATTAAAAATAATAAAATAAACAAAAAATAAATAAATTATGCTACAAAGAAACAAAATTCAAAAGTGCAAACATATAAATACAGTATGTGTGAGTGAGTGTGTGTGTGTGTGTGTGTGTGTGTGTGTGTGTGCAGGTTTATATCCTTGTGGGGACATAAACCTAAATACACACAGACTCATGGGGACTCGTGTCACCTACGGGTAAACAAGCTAATAAATCACACAGAATGAAGTTTTTTGAAAATCTAAAAATGCAGAAAGTTTCCTGTAAGGGGTAGGTTTAGGCGTAGGGCAATAGAATATACAGTCTGTACAGTAGAAAAAGCATTACGACTATGGAGAGTCCTCACAAGGATAGCAAACCAGACGTGTGTGTGTGTGTGTGTGTGTGTGTGTGTGTGTGTGTATGTTTGCACTTTTGATTTTTGTTTCCACATATACATATATTAGTATTTCCCTGAGATCCCAATTCAATACAATATGCGCTGCAAGAATTGGCCTCTCCTCGGCACAGTTCAGTGAGAGTGTGGAGATCATCAATGCGTGTCTTTCTAAAGACCCTCGAGGAGAGTCAGAGCACTTGACACACGCCTCCTCGTATGGTGTGTGTGTGCTGTGTTCTCATTCTGAGATCCCAACACTTCATATCACTACATACTCTCGACTAACAGCAGATGTCAGATGCTGTAGTTCCTCTCAAAGAGCTCTGACACATCCCGACATTATACCCTTCAGGCCTGAACTGCTTCTAACACCCAACTAAACAATGATTCCTGGGCACCATCATTCAGCGTAACACATCTTACACTCTGTGGTGTGATTATATGGCTTGTAACACCTGCACTTGTTTCCAAAACAGTCTGTTGTTAGCATATGTTGCTAAGCTAACATTTTACTCTGATAGACACACTGAATTAGTCAATTTCAATTAGACAGAACTAGTTTTTTGACACCCATTAGTACTCAATGAAATCTACTGTAAATACATTTATAATCATAATTTCTCTCAGTTTTTCCCCACAGTTTTCTCTGTCTGCAAAGGATACTACCTTTTACTTTGCTAATCATTTTTGTGCCAACTTTTGAAGCATCTTACACATCAGAAGTGTGCCTATGTTGCCTAAAAATAGGCAGCTCACTAGGTTGACAGACAGACCACCACCACCTCCCTCAAATCCTGCAACAACATCCACTTAGCATCCGTTATTGAAAAACCTTGTCACTCGATACTCGATAAACGCCACATCCGCTCATGAACAAGAGCCTTGAAGGGCACTTCATCTTGCATGCATTTGTGTGTCTGTATATTTATAGACTTAATTGTGCATTCAGTGTCCATATAATGATAAAAAGTAGTAAAGACAGAGACAAATAAAGAGAGAGAGACAAGCTGGCAATGTGAGAGCAGCTATTGATTACTATCTTTCTCCTTAGTGGCAGTGATATATTTAACTGTGGAAATCCAATAGCAGGACAGATGCTCTGCACTTTCTGAGTGATTTTCTGGGCTTCTGATCTTCTTCTCTCTCCTCTAAAACCCACAGGCGCTTGACATTTGTAAAACTCATAGATCTAATCATTTATGGTGCTAAATATGATCCATCTTCACTTCAGTAACAGTAACGGTTTATAAGCAACAACGTTTACAAGAACCCATGAGATGACCTGATGACTCTTTCGACACAATTCCTTAGGAAATTCTGTGACCTCACCACACCAGCTTAAGTTTACTGAACTAACTAACATTTAGGAGAACTTCACCCATCTGTATTCAATGTGTCTAAGATGCCAAGTCAGCCTATGCACTAAAATGCAGAAGCAAATATCTAATATGTCACATTTGAACTAATTTCCATTAGTTTGTCAGCAGAATGTGGCTCAGAATAGAACAGAAGTGCTGATGATAGAATCACATGACTGATGTAGCAATAGCCTAACAACATGGGACATGGCACATCGAGTGTAATGATGTAAGCAAATGATCAGTTATGACATCAAATGTAAGTGCCTAAAAATCTAATCTAGTCCAAATAATTTTCTTCATGAAACAAATACTAACTTTCTAATGTTTTTGAGCTAGATTAGGGGTAGCAGCAAGTTAAGACTAGTCTGCGCCTCCCTAAAACGACTCATTTAAACATATCTACGTCACTGTGTTGGAAGATTTGCATAACAATGTTTACGCGAAGAAAGAAGGTGTAACTTTTATTCTCTTTGTAGTATTGTTGCTGCCGTCGCCATGTCGTGGAGACGCTGTGTGTTTCCAAATATGGTAAGGGTGTAACATTTCCATCACACGCTTGAGGTATTCGGCCAATCACAACACACTGGATAGCTGGCCAATCAGAGCACACCTCAGTTTTGAGAACAATGAGCTTTGTAAAAATCAACGCGATTCAGAAAGGTGGGACAGAGGGGAGATACAATAATGTACGGTATGTGGAAAACAATGTGTTTTTTTAACCTTAATTAAACTAAAATTAAAAGGAAAAATATCAAACTAAAATCTAATTCTTAAAAAAACTATAACAGTATATGAATATTTCTAACACTTCTGAAATAGCATTAAAATTTCTGTGAGCAACAGGACATTTAATGAGAAAATAAAATATCTCTTCTAGTGAATTTTTCATAATATGAACAAGAAAAAAAGAATCACTGGATTTTTTTTTTTTTTTTTTTTTTTTATTTATATATACACATTATATATACTGTATATTGCTGAAATAATATGTCCTAATTAACCATTCAGCAAAGAGTTATTACATTTCTGCTCTGATTGGCAGATAAGAAGCATCAGATGAATAGATGAGACAGGAAGCGATAGACTAGAGATGGACGAATAAGAAAGCAGGAGGTTTATGAATGGATTGATTTAGTTGAGCTGTCACTGCAGCTGTAAACATACAGACACTTCGGTCAAGCTAACAGCCCTGCAGCTCAAAAGCTTATTACTGGAGAGCAATCGTTACAATCTATCAGTCAGTGAGAAATACGTCATCACAACTGGCAACCCCGACACCACTGACTTCATCAACAGCACAAAGAAACAGAGATGAAAATAATCATAAATAATTTTATCTCTCAAATTTTAAATACAATTGATTAGAATGCAAATGCAATGAATTTTATATTAAAGACATATTTTTTATATTAATATTCATACTGAAGTACCATGTGCATCCACAATATTTAAAATGGACTAAACACAAAAAAAAAAATGTTTTTTAAGCCTATTTTAAGTATATATTTATTTTATTTCATACATTCTGTATTTTAATGAATTTGATTCCATTTATACATTTACAAATACATTTAATGATAAATAATAATTTTTGTGACATATACTATAGCTGTGTTACTTTATTCCTAATGTCACTTTAAAAATGCTTTCAGAACATTTGTGTCCTTGTGATAAAACAAGTGTTGGCAGAGTTGCCCGTAGCGAGTGTCAGATGAATGAAACAGATGTTTTGCCAGTCATGTGGAAAAAATTGGTGATGTCTTCTCTGCGCGTTCTACAGAGGGCCGAGTGTATGCCCGTGTCTAAATGTGTGTGTGAACACTTTCTCCTTCTGTGCTTATGAATACATACACAGAGACTGTATGAGATAAGAGAATCAACAGATGAGCAAGTACAGCAGGCAGCTGTGGACAAATCACACGACATGAGCTCTAATACATGTCTGACAGTTAAACAGTGTCAAACCAACTAAACACTACACTTTATATAAGAGAAGGGTCAAGTGCACATGAGCCCTTTCCATGCACAACAAAGACACACAACATTTCTTTGACAAAAGACAGATTAGTGCTTCAGCTTTTCAAAAAGCTTCTAAGAAGCACATTTGATTTAACAATGAAGCCACATGTATTTTTAAAGCATACTAGGATAAACGGGGAGGTGTAACACCTAAAATGAGTGACAGTTCACTCAAATGGTCGATTTTGTGGCTCCATTAGCAGGCTGCACTCAGTCCGGACACAGCAGGAGTTGCATTTTATGTTGCAGCAAGCACTTTAAAAAAATCATCACATCAACATAACTTATTTTTCAGAAAGGTTTATATCTGAGTGAGATATAGAAATCATAAATTTTAGAATGACAGATTAAAATGAAATTAATTCATTAATTATACGTTATATACATCTATTGTATTATATACAATCTAGCATATATATATATACATATATATATATATACTGTATGTATACATGTAAATATTTATTAAATATTTATTGTATATAATATATATAGTTCTAATTTATTTATTTTAATTAATACATACACGCATAAATTCCCCCAAAATCCCTAAATACAGATATAATATAATACTATTATAATACTGTTTTTGTGCACGGTTACAAAATATGAGATGATATTAAATCTAGATCTTGTCTGACAAGAGCCACATCAAAACCTGCTATAGTAAAACTGACAGCTTGCTTTTTACTTGTTTGCCTCCCTGGGGAGGAATATTACATGATCTCTCCCAGCATCACACAACACTCAGAACTCATTTACTGTCTAACACTCACATTTCACAGCAGGTGAGAGAGAACTGACAGGTCGCTGAGTTTGCATTAGGACACCCGTTGGGGTTTAGGGGCTCTTGACTGTATTGATCAGTATCAGGCCAGGGGCAAAACATCTGCCTGGGGCAATATGCTGACTAATACGCAATTCAAAGTTAAAAGCAGACATGGTTTGACTTCTAAACACACATATGACTGCATACAATCAGTCCAACAAGCATGTAACTAATCGGAAGATGTAATACATCCAGACAATCGTGCCACACCCTCACAGAGGGCGGCCACTTCCCCTGCCGTCTTCCACTGATCTTTAATTAAACATACTGAAGAGTGGATTAAATTACCAGCAGGATGAGACCCAGACACTGAGACTTTATTACAGCAGACAGCCAACAAAGAGCTCAGCATCTCTGAACATAATCAACTGAGACACAACACCACAAAAAACACAGCCAGCTCACAGGCTAATGTCAGGAAACTTAAACACAACCACATCTGTAACTCTGACCGATGACTGAGGCACAAGAACAACTCAAATTATGCCAGTTAGACGATGCTTGCAAACAAAACAAGTAAATATGTCAGTGGATTATGGGATGAGTGCAAAGCAGTGGCTTAGCCACTAGGGGGCCAGGGGGGGCCTAGGCCCCCTCATTTACATGTCCGGCCTCAGATTTCTGAAAGCTTAAAAAAAAAACTTTATCACACTTCCGTGTTCGAAAAGCGGAAGTTTCAAATAGTAGCGTGGGGCCGTTCACATGTCGCATCTAAAAACGCATGGAAAACGCTGGGCGCGTCGCTTTCTCCTTCTTTCAAAGCGCTCTGTAGCTTGGGCACTATGCTTGCGCTCCCGTGGCGTCTGCCGTTGCTAAGCAACCTAGACCAGTGCTTTCCATGAAGACACGGAAGTTTCAGCAAAGGATAAATGGATTTCCAGCACTAAAAATCGCTTGCGCTCTGCTACTACATTTATTTTAGGTAGGGGGTTCTACCGGAACGTGATCTGTACAGAAGGGGGAAACATATGTTTTTATGTCGATACGGTGCGGACACGCCTGGAAAAAATGTGTACATTTTTGTACACATGTGAGCGCGCAAAAGACGCGATATGTTGTTATATTGTTGTGCATTATTCATGTAGAATTCAGAACAGATACGTCTTCTAAAGACACAAATCTCAGTTTACAACAATTAATTGAGTATTATGAAACCAAGGAATATTTTATCAAGGTATTCCGATGCATATTTCGTAACTTAAGCGCGCGAGCCATACTGTATGTGTACAGGCAATTCTTCACAGTCTGATCACCTTATTTCATTACAGAACAGCGAGAAAACTATACAAACAACATATCACATTAAAAAGCATTAGAATTAGCCAAAGCTTAAAACATTATTTACGACTGAAGGCTGTATAGAAGTATTAAATTAAAGGTTTATGGCAAACTTGTTGTATTAAATATAATGCTCACATTTTTCATGCGCTGACTTTATGATTTAAATAAAGAAATATTTCCAGCCCATAGACGATAATTAAAAATAAGTTTGATCATCTTAATCGAGTTATATTCTCTGTGATTGTGTGCAACGATTGAATGTCATTATACTGTGAACAAGAACGGGAGGTTAATCACAATAAATATAATGAAAAAATAAACAAAATAATATTAAAAATAAAATTAAATCAGTCCGAGCATTCCTCTGGCAGTAACTTGAGCTGCGTGCTCGTGCAGACACGAGTAGCCTATAAACCAGGCTTTAACTGTCATACAGCATAAGCGCGCTGCTATCAGCTTCCACATGCCCCCCCAAAAAAATTTAAATTATGGCTACGCCACTGGTGCAAAGTGAACGTGTTTCAAACAAGACAGTTGAAAGTGAAATTTTATCTTACCTTTCCAAAATCTCGAACGTCAAACAAATCGAAAGCCTCAAACAGCTCGCTCTTCTTCATGCCGAATATCTCTGAGCAGGCGTGCAAAAATGTCCTGATGTTCTTCAAGCAGAGAAACTAGACAGAAATAAAAGGCATATTTTATATTAAAGAAGAATATTTAATATTTAACCCATTTTTAATATTTATATTGATATTGAAGTACCATTTGTGATCACAACACGATGATTTATTTAAAAATAATTATAAACTTAATCTAACAAAAATATCATAACATATAATGCTTATATAAGGTTCACACAATGTCATTTACATGCTCATGAAAAATATTTTTTAAACAGAAAAAAAAAAAAATGCTTTGATTTTTTTATTACACCAAATCTGCCATGATAAAGTCATACAGAATATCCCATTTACACAATATTAATACAAAAACATGAGTTGTAATGAAAACTGGATTCTTCTGCATCTTAGAAATCATTTTAATAATCAAACGTTATCATCAACGTAATAATCAAACTCATTAGTATATAATACTGATTGTATAATGTAATATAATTATAAAATATTACATAATATATGGCTTATTATTTTTAAACAGTCCCAAATTCAATTAAACATGAAGGCATATGAGAACTATAACTAAAAATCCATATTGGAAATCAAGACCAAAATGCAGACAAGCCTGCATCAAGCTTTTTTCAATTCAATTTTCCATTCTTATTTCATGCGAATCATGACTAATGAGTTTACCAAAGAGCAAAAGACTGGCGAACATCCAAATGCATTCATTTATGGAGTGAAATGAGATGAGTCTCCAACACAAGCTGTCATATTAAACAGACACCTGTGTTGACTCATGACCGCAGCTCTGTTACAAAACAGATACTTTATCAGAACTCTAGATCCAGAATCTCATCAGCAGAACATGCAGTTCAACCACAAAACTCCACGGTAACTACAAGCAATCAAAAAACCATATTACACTGAATCATACTAAAGATGTGAATCCTTGTGGTCTTTTGAGTGAAAGTCAGTAATAGTAGTGAAATTAAAGTGGTATTTTGCATGATGATAGCAATATTGTTATTGTTCAGAATTGCTTAAAATATGGTCAAATTAAACCAACCAAAATAACCAACTTATCAAAAATTGCAATATATATACATGTGTGTGTGTGTGTGTTAATCATAATTAATAATTGTTATTTATTTGTTATTTAAATGATTAATTAGTACTTTTTTGTTTTTTAATTATTAAAAACGATAACATTTATTACAATTATTAATAAAAAAATTAATTAAAAAACTAATAATTAATTATCACACTAAAATAAAATAAATAAATATAATTATTAATTTCGTTTGTAAAAAGCATTATTTATTAATTCTGTATTGTTAATAAATCAACACATTAATCTGTACAATAGTTAGTAGCCTGCACTTAAATTACTGGAAATTAATCTTGCACATTTCCTTTAAAAGAAGAAAAAAATGTCCGTTTTGTAAAGTTATGATCTGTAATTTCCTTTCCCAGTATGTGCGAAATGCCAAAGTGACAACAGACACAGGAAATTTACATCAACAGTGCAACAATGTGTTCTCACAACAACCCAGAAAACAACGATTAGAATCTTAATGGATGTCCTGTTATGGTCCACAGATCAGCACCTTTGCCCTCTCGCCGGGCACGTTCACAAGAATGTGTCTGTTTCTACCAGTTATATTATCACCCTCCATCTGTCGGTGGCCGTAAGTCGCCTGTCAAACACTTGAAAAAGACTTTCACATCTTGCTGCAATGCCATGTTTCTATCTTAAGCAACAAGAGGAAGTGAATTATACCAAAAGTCTCTGTGTTTTATGCGGCAGCTGCACCTGTGATTTCTTGAAACAGAAAGTGCACGCGTTATAATGTGAAACTAACCTCCGTGAGAGCAAGGACGCTCAACCCTCAGTCTGAAATCAGACTCGTCCTCTGACATACTGATAGAAAACATCAGCCTGGCAAATTCATAAGGCCAGCTTTTTCTCACAAACAAACTAATAAGTCTTATCTGTGAGAAGCCTGCAGATCAAAAGCGTCACACACACCGCCTCTCGGTTCCCATCCCCTCTCAACAAATGACTCCACCAGAGGCCTAGGGCCGCAGTTGTGCACAGATAAGACAAGCAAATGTTTAGCAAGCAACTGTTTTCAACACATTATCAGAAAGGCACATCTTGCGCTTGCCCTGGAGTCTTTAGGAGTCCTGCAGGGTTTGGAGGAAGCTAGACAGAAAGAGAGAGGAAGACGAAGAGAGGCGATGAATGTTTAACACACGATGTGTCTGTAGATAGTTTCAGTGCTGTTTTGTGCATTACAGCCGCTTTGGACCCGGTGGGTTTTATACGGGAGAAGCCCTGCTCAACCAAACACGGCTTTGGAGGAAAACTGCTATTCCATCCACTACTGTACTGCTGGATCTCTGCGGGAGACTCACAGATGTATTTTCCTACTTCTCCTGAAGGGCATACTGAGACTAAGAAGGAACATAGTAATTTCATTCATAATAAATAGCATATGTGAAACAGATAGCGAGACGGCTTGGGAGATACTGATTCTGGTTTAAAGGGGACATGCCATAAAAAAAAATGTATGGATTTATTTCTTGCTGTTTTGAGAGATGACAGTGTCATACTACGTAGATTACTTTTGGGAATTGAGAACCGGTTCTTATTTTGCATTATTATATTGCATGAGTATCAGCTTTCAAGTGCATGTCATATTGTTTTCAGCAAAACTAATCCTGCCTAACACTCAAAATATTAACAAAGATAACAAAGCAAGAAGTCAAAGACAGACATTGCTAGATGCAATATGAACACATTTCATCTTTTGTATATGATTTTGAATCTTATCATATTATGATTGTTTTCATGTATTGCATCAAGCAAGAATAAACTTTTATACTGTAAATATGAACAAAATTTGCTATAAATTAAAATACATTTCTAAAAAATTATAATAAAATGTAATACAATTAATTTTATAAATAATATTAAATAAATCAAATAAAAATGATTTACTATTTTTTCATCATTTAGTTCATTATATATATATATACAGTATATATATAGAGAGAGAGAGAGAGAGAGAGAGAGAGAAGAATTGTTTCCTAAATATTGTATTATTATCTTCCTTAAAATCACTAGAATTACTATCTATCTATGACTGAATCATTCATATTGAAACAATATCTCAGATCCATCCAGACCATTTCAGACACTAAGCTAAAAAAAAAAAAAAAGCAGGTTGGTCAGAAATCTTAAGTGTATTATCACAGCATAACCATTGTATTTAATTTTCAGCAATTTGGTCCAAACTTGAAAGTCAGAGTGAATTACACCCGGAAGCTTCCACATAAAAAGAGGTTTGCTAATCATAATAGAGGTCTTCAAAGTACAGTACAGTAGCTTAAAGACTCTGTTTAAGTATCAGAAAGAGAATGTAACTACAGCACATTACAACTCTTTTAGTGCAAGAGACCTTATAATAAAAAGCTATAAAAAGAGTATAATATGGCTCCTTTAAAGTCCAAAGGCATGGTGTTCACGCCAGTAAGGCTGACATCCTCTTAACAGCAGTGGTTCCAAAAGTACCAAAAACCTCATTCAGAAGAAATAGGAAGTCAAAGGTGTTGTAAATCAATGGCTTCAGACACTTTTACAGTGTAACGTCCTGTGCAGAGAGCACCAGCTGTACGCTGTGTGCAGCTTTTACACGTGGCTTAACCAAGCAGACAGCTAAACAAGCTGTCTTGTCAAAACAATGTGCTGGATGAAGCATGGGTCTGCAAAGATGCTTTATTAAAACTGCGTGCAAGAGAGCACAGTGGGTAGAGGGTGACCCAGAGCATCAACTCGACAGTCAGCAGGGCATGCTAGCACTGAAGCGTTCTCCATAAAATATGCTTTGTTCAATACATTTATGAGCTAGATTTATCTGACATCTGTTATATAGGTTGCAATGGTTTTATGAATTGAAAATGTAGTCTGTAAATGCTCTCCAAAGCCACTTTAAACAGTCTGATGAAATCTCCATTTAGTGCTATCAATGCTAACAACAATAGTGTGGTGTGGTTCAGTGGTAGTGAGTTTATGCAGCATTTATAATTTGATCTAAATCCATTTCTGAATTTGGAAACAAAACAGAATCGATGGGATAAGATAGATAGGTAGATATATATATGGATGGATGGATGGATGGATGGATAGATGGATAGATGGATAGATGGATAGATAGATAGATAGATAGATAGATCCTTTCATTTCAGTTCAAATTTCAATTCAGCTTCCTGTGGGTGTGGCCAATTCAATTCAAATTCACACTCTTGAATTCAAAGGGAGTCAAATCTTTGATTCTGAATTTTGCACAAACCTGGTTGTTACAGATCTAAACTACTAGCTTAAAAGGTGTAATTTCAAAACACAAGACCTGATCTACTGTATGAACTATCAGTATCGTACCCTTGAGTGCTTCAGGAAACTGTCCTGTCATATGGGTGCTGTAAGTCGCTTCGAATAAAAGCATTGGCTAAACATCCCAAATCTGTATGCAAGGTAAGACCTTTAAATATCTCCAGCTAACTTAAAGGTTAAACTTACATTTTTGTTAGAGTCTTACATATTAGATTATCTATATTCTCTATATTAAATACTTGGTCAGACATGCTTAGCATTGTCTCGTAGCAGTTTGGTGGTGAACAAAGCAATATTTGAACCCCAGAGAAATCAATGTTGACCTTGGATACATGCATTCTATTGATTTTCTTAGCATATTTCCGATGCAACAACTGATTGTTCTTATTAAGGATGGATGCTCATGGCACCACGCTGTGTAAAACGGACAGGAAGGGCAGAGGATAAACACTGGCTGGTGGCTAAATTGTCATCACTAGCAGAACTGTGGTGAATTGCCCTTCACAGGGCACTGCACACGGGTTACTGCACACCACACTGGGAGAAATGAACCATCAGGACAAAGTGAGAGAGGTCTGATGGTCAGACTCAGTATCAAACAACCTGTGCTGCTACAAACATGAGGCTGTATCACACACAATATTTGGAGTGGCATACTATCATACCAGCAGTACTGCTCTGCTGCATTGCATGTATACTCTATACAGATATTCCAACATTCTGTATCACTAGAAGGCTACTAATTCAAAACATGTGCAGTATAGACCCTTTTTCTGTTAGTAAACAATGTGACGTTTTTCTGTGGGCGGGGCTTAGCTGGAGGCAGAAAGATTCCACTGACCGCTTCACTAACGCTAGCTATGAAGTTTGTTTACCTTGTTTTTTTAACAATGGCTGGAGAATATGTAATATGTAAGGTCACTCACTGTGCAGGACCATTATTGTTATTTAAATAAGTTAACTTTAACGGACAAAGTCAGATTGGCCGACCCTATGCTCATGGATGGACGATCTGACAGGATTAACGTTACCTCCGATTGAGTGACTCATTAGAGAAACCTAACGAGTAGTAAAGAGAAACTCACCTGTGTCTATCTAGTCATGAAGATGTACATATATTTCAACTTCAGCAGGCTATTTTTACAGCTAACGTTATGTGAGAGTGAACTGGGCCAAAATACAAAAAGTTAAACATTCATAGTGATGATATATTATTTGAAGATGTATGTATCATGGCCAAATAGTTATTTTAAAGTATATACATCCTGTAAATTATGTAAGTTAAATTTACAATACTTTACATACAGTACATTTAAAGGAAGATGTGAATAGTTTCTAGAAATAAAAATTCCAGAAATTAATTTAGAAATTATTATGTATTTGATTATTCTTTCTTACTAAGTTCTTAGAAAGTCCAGCCACTATCAATCACAACAATATATATTACAGATGATTAAGCATATACATCGTCAGTTTGTTGTTTTACACACATGCACACAGACAAAATTATTTCATAGTTGTGAGATGCATAAGAAATCTTTAGACACGTAACACAAACCATAATCCATAATAACAAAAGACAATACTTTATTTAACCTTTTCTGATAAGAAGTGTGCGCTGCAAACGCGAGCATTTTTGACGATAGTTTCTGTCCAGTCCACTCGTTTTATCGCGTTTAACCACAGCTGTCGTCGGTTTTTTTGTCTGGGAGTGGCAGCAGGTATGCGTTAAAATTTCAAATTGGAGCCTGTACTACATAGATTCTTGCATCCAACATCACAACAAGATGATATTTTAAGCTCCTTATGTAGCCGAATCTGCGCTGGTTTGAATGGGCCGCCTCCAGTTTTCCCTTTGTTTTGCCTCCAGCTAGCGCTGTGACATAATCGTGATGTCGGCGCAAAAAGGGTCTATATAACAGAATACAGTACAAGGAATACTGTCTCCCACAATGCATCATCATCATGATCCTTCCATTCTGGAGAAACAAATAGTCCAAAAGCAATATCAGCTGTATTTTTTTCACCTAAAATTGGGTGAAAACTACAGAACCCCTAAAGGGACATTTGCCATGAAGACTTTCGCATGCTCACAAGAAACGTTTCACGTACTCTTGAGAAATGGTTCACGTGCGCATGTGAAACCTTTTGTGTGCACACAAGAACCTTTTTGCAAGCTCACGCGTTACAGTTTCCAGTAGCGTCACTTCTGCCATTTTACAAAGAAGAAAACAATAGCAAGATGTGCATGAATTAGCCTAATTGAGATCTATTTTAAACTTGGTCTTTAATACGAAAACATTGTTTCTATTCTTGCATTCCGACACAGATAAATCATCACTGAGCGGCATAAAAAACTTTCGCGTGTGCACGAGAAACCCGAAAGTTTTCATTTTTTTATTTTTGCAAATGTCCCTTTAGGGGCTCCGTAGACAACTATATATACAGTATCAGGGCTGTTGATTTAATACACTTATCTAATTAATTAGCTATGGAAAAAAATAACATGAATTAAAATTTTTAACGCAATTAACACACCCGCCCCGACCCCAGACGTACGTACATCATCTTAAATTTTACAAGGTGTGTTCCAACTTGAAGGGCACTATGCATGTAAAAATGATTTAAATTAAATATAATCAAATGTGATGTGTCATCATTTTCAAAGTGATGTTATTTTTTTTACTCACAAAAAAATATTTCTACAATATTTACTGTAAAAGTACATGCATTGTCACTGTAAATTATATTCAAGTTAAATTATAGTTAAATTAAAGTTAAGTAAATTATAGTTCCATTTACAGTAAAAATCACAGCCATTTTTTACTGTAAATGGATCTATAATTTACTATAATTTTAATATAATATATGTCACCTTGAAAATAATAATACATCATATTTGTTTTATTTTAAATTAAATATAATCAAGTGTGATATGTCATAATTTTTAAGGTGATGTATTAAATTAAATTATATACCGATGAAATAGTTTTAATATCATATTATATAATAATAGAACTTTTAAAATATTCATAATATTAATGAAAGTTTTTGTAAGTAAAAATGTCACTTTGAAAATGATGACATCTCACATTTGATTATATTTATTCTAAATTGAATATAATCAAAAGTGATACAAAATTTGTAAGGTGACATTAAATTAAAATTATACAACATTGAAATATCATATTATATAATATAAAAAATATTTAAACTAGTAATAATGTAAAACTAAAAAATACTACTAATATTATTGAAATTAATCAATAATAATTACATTTGAATTAAATTGAATTAAAAGATTGAATTAAATTGAATTAAAAATTATGACATATCACATTTGTTTACATTTCATTTAAAAAATAAATTCATTAAAATGTGATGCATCATCATTTGCAAGGTGACCATAAAAGTACATGCACTGTCTTATATTAAACATATTTTGAACATGTATTATACAGTATGGTTATGACGTTCTTCTCAAAACATGTTTAATGTATATGCAATGTACTTTACAAACATATTTACTCTCTTTTTTCATTAAAATTGCAAACATTTTTCCATAGTGTATCTATATATAACTCCCTCAAATGATTTCTTTCCTCTAGAAGCCAGACTACAAATCTGATCCTCGCTGCAAGGCACGTCAAGTTGTGTTTGTGTACTTGTGAAATGTACTTCTAAGAGAAGCAGTAGGATTGTTAGATTCACCAAGAGCTCAAAATTGTCATCCATGACAGTCCATGTGATGTGTTTTGTCAGAATGTGTCTGAATGCACTTTAACAGAACTCAAAACATCAATTCTCTTACTTTATCTCAGGAGCTTCAATTTACAGATGCATCAGCACTTTGAAATGCAATTTGATATAAGTGCTTCACTGGCATCCTGGTGAAATTCTACCAGTGCCACTGCATCTTTACAGCTACCGTTTATGGGCTATTTTTAACCTGACTGGGACAAGATAATGCTCATTTCATTGTGTGCTGTGATGTCATTGCTCCACTGAAGGTCTAAAGTAAAGGCTGCTGCACTGCTGCAGGACGTGTGCATGCATTTACGAGAGCACCGCTGATTGATCGTCATCTATGTGTCATCAAAAAGGCCATTTTGCCATGTGAGCACAGAGAAGGATATCGCTGTTTTTACTGGCCACTTAAAAGGATGCACAATAGGATACTACAATTAAATCTCATCATTAATGACCGTCTCTGTTCAGTTTAATGTCATCAGCGCAGATGGTAAATGCTTTTACAATGTTCAGAATACAATTCAAATCTCATAAGAGGGGCTGGGTTGGTTTTCCAAACATAATAATCATGGATTTTTTTGCAACAAAAGAGCTCTGCCTGAACATGGAAATGTCTGCCTTCATTTACAAATCCTAATGCATGTGTGTATCCCTTGGTGACCAGCATAATTAGCACATTACTGTGCAAAAATCCATCTGTGCAGTTCAAAAGATGAACTGTAAATGTGTGATGCACACTGTCTTTAGAGAGTCTCTTTATTCCTCCTGATCCCCAACCATTTACAGTAGAGCCTGTTACCTTGGTGACAGAAGGAAAGGTCAGTCTCAGAGAGATGCACAGAGAGAGAGAGAGAGATTTGGCTGGACTTACTAGACCTTGCAAAGATTTGTGCATCCTGAAAATGTGCATTAATATGCATGACATGCTGTTTCGGCATAGTTTTTTTTTTCCTGTAGCGTGATGTAGTGACTTTCACCGTTACTAATGAACATACTTTGGGTTGGGGATCTGAACAAACCATCTAGTCTATTTATTCAATTCTGGCATGTAACACTGCACAATATGTGCTACTGACACAAATAAGGCCTCAGATAACGCGCTTATGTGCTTTCCAGTACATAACCACCCAGAACACCAGAAACCACCTAGAAATGCCATAGAAGGCAGCAATAAACAATTAGGTCTGCACGATTTGTGGGAATAGTGCAATTTTGAATAATTTTTTTTTGTGTGTTAAAGGGGTCATATGATGCGATTTCAAGTTTTCCTTTCTCTTTGGAGTGTTACAAGCTTGTTTGTGCATAGATAAGATCCCTTAAGTTGCAAAGACTAAAGTCTAAAGTATTCTTTATAAAAGTTAAGACTCGACCACGCTCACCTAAAACGGCTCATTCAAACACGCCCCTACATATCTACGTCCTGGTGTGGGGAGATTTGCAAAACACCGTCCAAATGTATACGCCATGAAAGAAGGCAGAACTATTATCCAGCGCCATGTCCTGGAGATGCTGTGTTTCATTGTGAAAGCGAAAGTACTTTGTTTGGGCTTCCAAAAGAGGACACAACTAGAAATCAGTGGTTAAGTTGTATTTACAACACTGTTCCAGAACAGTTGAACCCAAATATTTGAGTGTGTGCAGCACATTTTACGGAGGACTATTTCCTGAACCTGGGAGTAGCCTGCCAGCTATGCTAAAAGACTGTTTCTATAAAGTGGGGTAATTCCAACTTTGCAAAGACAGTCTGGTGCTACGGTAAGTATGTTTTCATTTTTAAAGAATTTGTCACTGATTATTCAAACGCGAGTTTTGAGCAGTGTAGAGTAGCGCTTGTTGTTTGTCGTTTCTCCGATCACAAATGCAGACATGGTAATGTTTACACAGCGTGATGCAACGAGACGTGTAAAAAGACATTATAAGTCATTATAATCAGTAATTATGTCCCCATAATTAACATTTCCGTCTCACGCTTGAAGTATTCAGCCAATCACAACGCACTGGATAGCTGTCCAATCAGAGCATGCCTCGGCGCATTTCAGAAAGGTGGGGCTTAGAGGAGCAACAATAATGTACAGTATGTGGAAAATAATGTGTTTTTGAACCTTAAACCGCATAAACACATTGCATTAAACCAAATACACAAAATAATATTCTTTTTAGCAGCGTCATATGACCCCTTTAATAAATTTTGCAGTTGACATTTAAAATGCAAAAAAAAAAGTGAAAAAGGTTAACTTATTATTATTTTACAAAACACAAGTATTAGACTAAATTAATGTAATATTAATACATAATATTAATTTGTAAAAATCAAGTGTTTAAGAAAAATAAAATTATATTCTACAGTGCAATAAAGTTAATATTATAAAATAAAAATATTAAACAAATAAATTTAATATAATATGTTAACATTTATTATATTAAATGAATATAATATTAATTTGTAATATATACAATTTCACGGTAAAATAAAAAATCAAGTATTTGTAAAATAAATAAAATAATAATAGTGTATTTTTACAGTGCAACTGTACAATACTGATATTCTTATTTTCATATGTTAAAATAATCAAGCTTTTATTCTAGTGAGAGGGAACCGTTTTACAGAAGCTACTCTTCTGTTGACATCAGCTGGTTTATAAGCTCAAATGACTATTATAAGCTAAAACAACAGCACATGCAGAGATGAGTTTGTGTGGAGCAACACACAGTGAACCAAAGCACTTTGAAATACTGAAAACACCAGAACATGAGCTGCTCATGTGTAAAAGATTACAGTGCTGCGCTTCCCTATGAAACATGCAGTGCATATATTTATGTAATTAAATCGCAGCCTTTGTAATTTGATACTCACACTAAGTCATATCGCAGTTTTGGTTTTATTTTAATTAATCGTGCAGCTCAGTGACACATCTGAAACTGCATAGAAAGGCCTTGAAAACTACGCTAACATCAACGACTTTTGCATGAACAACCATCAACAACTCATATTTACTTCAGAAAATGCAAATGTCTAGTTATTCCTCTTGTACGCTACATCAAATCAGTGGATTTCTGGAAACCAATGCCACCAGTCCCAATCTGAAATGTACAAATCCACAGTCTGACAGAGAATTACAAAAACAACCTTGGAGCTGCACCATAGCTAAAACTAATGGGTGTTTCAAATGTTCAAACACACATATGCTGCTGTGACCAGTCTCTGACCCCTTCCCAAAAGGAGCTTTTAACAGATTGTCTACGTAATATACAGTATACATGTATTATTCAAAGAGATTCTCAATGGACACTACATAATAAATGAAAATATACACTTGAAAAACAGCCCAGGACCTGTCATGCACATTTTGTAAATCACATCGTATTACAGTATGAAGTCAAAAACTAAGACAGGAGCTTGTTGCTCGCGGTTTCACTGAAAAAAGAGACAGATCTGAGCCACTGGAGGTTCTGATGTTTCACCACGGCGCAGTCAAGGGTCTTTAGAGGACGTTTAGTTTCATTTCCTTCCTCCATCCCATTTCCTCATTTCCCCAGTGGGCGTCACTGCTCGGAAACTATCTGCCCAGTGAGTGGGCGTCAGCATTTGTGTTTCCCCCTCCAACCTAATGATGAGACAGTGACTATCTGGCATTACAATGACAGTGTGAAATAACCGCTCACCGGTAATTTTACAGCAAACCAGATACAACTGTGTAAAAATGCATTATAGTGCATTATATGCATTTTGTAATGTAGATAACTTCACTGTTTGATAATGAAATCTTGCATACGTAATTATCACTGACATCTGTTGATATCTAAATAAAGTTTTGAGGCCCTGCCAAACACCTGTTGTCATTTCCTTCCACTCTTCTCAAAAGCACGTGTTAAACGGAAGAAACCTATAAAGCAACTGTCTGATTGACGCAGTGCGTGAGAAAGATGCTTGCCTTTGTGGCTTCCTCAAACTTGCACTTCCACGTTTCATGTTTCAAACCTGCCCAGAAGCTTCTGTGTTCTAAACCTGTACTGTATGTAGGCCTAGGAGAATGCACTGCTGCTGTTTGCATTTTCTATGCTGATTTTGAAACAAAAAATTTCAGAATTTGATATATTTAGATATATAATTTCAAATATAATTATATAATATAAAACTACATTTTAAAAAAACAGTAATTTTACATTGTAATATTGCAATAACATTTTACAGCATTACTGTCTTTAATGTATCTTCATTAAAAATGTTATGTATATATATATATATATATATATGTATATAGGAGCTTATATATATATATATAGTTCAACAAAAATTCATTCTCTGATGACTAGAAAGTTCAGAAGAACATTATTTATTTAAAATATTTTTTAAAACAATGTCAATGCCTTTACTGTCTCTTCAATGTATTGTTGATAAATAAAAGTATTATTTCTTTTTAAAAGACCCCAATATTTTGAAACATATATATACTTATATATTTATATACTTATATATATATTATATATTTTATTAATTAATATATTTATATAGAACATATTTCTATTTATATATTAATTAATTTAAAAAATATTATTTGATGAATAGAAAGTTCAGAACATCATTTATTTAAAACAGAATTTTTTTAAACAATGTAATTGCCTTTACGGTCTCTTTTTTTAATCAATGCATTGTTGCTAAATAAAAGTGTTTGTGTATATATAGGAGGTTACAGTTTCACGGTAACTTCCTCCAAACTTCTTGCCTGTATGTAACTATAAAACAGTGTAACCCCCTCCTTCACACACAGAACACCCCCTTGCCTGTCCCGAATATCAAACCATTACTGACATTAATTCAGAAATTTCAGGGGTGAATTCAGCATTATATTTTAATTACACGGCTATCGTAGGGTGAAGGGAAACCCAAAGGGCCCATTGGGCCCCTGGAGGTGCCCTGATGATGTGGGGACTCCGGCTTTTAGTTTGCTCTCTTCACTGCTTTTGTCTGAGCTGTTCCCCCGGGACGCCCTCGTCTGTGTCCCATGTGCTGTAATGAGTCTTTGATAAAATAGCTGCCAAAAACGTCATGAATAATTCATGCAAGGATTCAGATGCTGCCCTTAGAGATGGAAATTTCACCTCTATGCTCAAAACACTGGTTTACACAGACCATTTGCTCATTTTTTTTTGCATATGTTAATTCTCTGTGGATAAAGCCGCTTGGTGAATGGAGACACATCTACGTCAGTGCATATGAAAATCAAATACGCAAAAAGAAACTATGATATAACAAACCAAATGAAAACAAAGAAGCATATCTGATGTAATCAGAAGCAAGGCAATGCCTCAAAGCCAAAATGACATGCTGTAATTCTGATCATATATGTCAAACTTCCACAGAATATATTTGTCAGTAAATCTGAACTAAACAAGGCCTTTATTTTAAAAAACTAAAAGCAGACTCTACTGACTTTTTGTAAATGTTTCTTGGAATCAGCTCACTGTGACCGCACGACATTGACAAATGTAATGCAAAGGTCTATTCTCATCACAAGGTGCACGTGTGCCTGTCTAGACACTAGTTAGTGTGCATGCGTTTCCTTAAAAATAAAGGTCAATATTGCGAATACTGTATCAGTCCTATGAAGCATCATTGTGTTGATGGCAGCTTTCTCCTCATGTGAGAGGGATGTGTAATCAAGTCCAGACTTGGAGCAGATGGTGTTTGACAACACAGAACGAGAGATATATATCAAAGGCCGCTGTTTTCAATAAAGCAGCTTCCCACAGACAACTAATCCTGCTCTCACCTGACAGGGTACAGCGAGCGAGACCAGACTAAAAAAGCTTTCGTCTGACCCTGATCCTGACCAGAATGCTGTAGATTCATGGTTTTGACCAAATTATGTATCAGAAAGCACTTTGTCCTCTTGGGTTTAAACAGTTGGACTCATTTCACATACATTTTCTTTCATAGACAGTTATATGTAGGAAGTGAAATATTCTCCTTAAAGGTACACTCACTCATTTTTGGGTTGTGTTTAGCCAGCTCTTATTTGTCTCATATAGTGGTTTTAGAATTTATACTTTTATTTTTATGTTTTGAAAAGCATCTTGTGCGCTGACTGAAAGGACTACATAAAATAAACATATTATTATTATTGTCATTAGTACTAATAGCAGTAACTCAACTGCATGACCCAGCAGCTAACAGGAAACATTCTCAGAACATTCTGCCAAAGTTATGAACAAACATTCTTCCCAGTAATGTTTACAAAACATTCATTCAAAGTGATCTGGTCTTTAATAATGTTCTCAATAGGTAAGCACAAAAATATATATATATTATACGTTGTTCATGGAATGTTTTTTTCACAAATGTTTGGAAGTTGGAAGTTCGTCTAACATTTTGTAAATGTTACTAATAGATTCAGAATAAAATTTATATAGAACTATTTATATAGTTTTAAAGAAATAACATTTTCATAACTTAATGGAAATGCTAGCAAAACGTTTAGTTAGCTGGGTCATGTGATCTCAACATGGTGGCACCCATGATATTTCTAGAATTTTTAATAATCTTTTTTAAATTTCTGTTCCTTTTTATGTACAAAACGTTTGAAATTAAGAAAAATTAGTGCATTTTTAAAGATTAACATCTCTCTTCATATTGTTACTCCACTGTTCATATATGAACCGACAGGGGGGGGCAGATTCAGCACACAAATAACGGTACAGATGCCAAAATATCAACTTTCTGTTGCAAAAATGTTGGACGTATAAGTACGTACACAGCAGTAAGTCCACCCTTTTCATATACATAACAAATGTTTCTAAAAATGTTTCTAAAAATGCTTTTAACCCTCAATTATTAACGTCCATTCTAACTGTAAACACAGAACTACTTCTTGCCTTCAGGTATAGGCTATCTCTTACCTGTGACATCTGAGGTCTCAGGTTGATCTCCCTCAGGTTGATGGACTGGGGTCTCAGGTTGTTGAGGAGCTGGCACAGGAGGACCCCATCCCGCAGGGTCTGCGCCAGGTCGAACACCTGAGCGGACTCCCATGTCACCCGATGGTTCGGTGGCAGCACCTTACAATTGATCAGCCATACCGCACATTGTCTCCAATGCTCCATCCTGTCCAGTGATGCACAGTAAAAGATTTAACACCAATCCAAAACCAAAGCGCAAGTGGCGTCTCCTCGTCCGATGCGCATAGCAGAATCACGGGCGATATAATGACTGGATGGTGTTTCCAGGGTTGGAGCACCAGCGGAGAGTGACTGATCCGTGTGCCGCTGCTCTCCTCACTCGCTCTTTCACCTCTTATTTTCGCTCTCCCCTCCCCGCGCCTTCCCCTCTCTCTCCTTCTGTGTCTTTCTCTCTCTCTTCCTGCTTCAGATGTTCCGTGCGTTGCGCTGCTTGACACCCGGAACACCCGGAGGACTTAGCCTAATATATAGTAGCCGCAAAATATATTTCGACATTTACGTCAGGGCGCGAATTATGAAGTAGCCTAAGTAAATATAAGTTTTAAGCGTTTGAAACCATTTCAGTAATCACAGAAATTAGATTTACAAGTTTGCTAAAAACGCTTGCGCGCAGAAGTCGCGTTCGGCTGACGATAGCCATAGCAACACAAGTCCTGTCATTATTTACCAAATCATTTACATATGTGACCCTGGACCACAAAACCAGTCAGAAGGGTAAATTTTTTTTTAAATTGAGATTTATACATCATCTGAAAGCTGAATAAATAAACGTCCCATTGATGTATGGTTTGTTGGGATGGGACAATATTTGGCTGAGGTACATCTATTTAAAAATATGGAAACTGAGGGTGCTAAAAAAAATCTAAATATTGAGAAAATCGCTTTTAAAGTTGTCCAAATGAAGTTCTTAGCAATGCATATTACTAATCAAAAATTACGTTTTTATATATTTATGGTAGGAATTTTACAAAATTTCTTCATGGAACATTATCTTTACTTAATATCCTAATGATTTTTGGCATAAAAGAAAAATCTATCATTTTGACCCATACTATGGAGGCAGAATGATCTCATTAATAATTCACGCAAAAGACGCGATGCACACATGCGTGAGAAATAATTCACGTGCACGAAAAAAAATATATATATATATATTCACAAAAACAAATTCAAGTGCACAAAATAAGAATATTATGGTGCCCGCGAGGTGACATGCAGTACCGTTTCTAGGCATAGCTGAAGGGGCGCCAATGAGCGCATGTATTGGTACTACATTTTAGCAGGGTTGTGATAAAGAGTGGCACGGTCACCCTGAAATATGACTGCCGCCCCCACTGGATCCCCAACATCATTGGGCTAGAGTACTGTCAATCTGACGATGCCTGTATGCCATTGGATCAGAGCGCTTTGAATTGTTGCCTGATTGTTGCGTGCTTGCATTTGGAGCACTCATCAACGCCATTAGATCAATGGGCTCTGTCAGTGCTTTGGCAAGGTAACGCTTTTTTATTTTTTTGCCATGCAATAAATCTAAGTTCAAAGGCCAATTTAAAATATTGGTACAGTAAATAAAGTGCACAAAATCAGTATTTTGTTTAGGCAGTATTTGTGGCAGTTGATGAATCGTGCAGCGAGATTTGTCCATAAGGTGTGCGTTTTTGCATTGTTAAAGGATCAGCGTGTCATGTAATATTCCCATATAAACTTCTAACAGCCAATTAAAAAATATTGGCATAGTAAAATTCACTAATTCATAAGATCAATACATCCTTTATTAAACCACTTTGTCGAGTTTAATACATCCTTATGGAGGTGTCGAAATGCTGATCATTTCATTCACTTCTACCACAGCACTAATGGGAGAAGCGTCATACACATAGAGGGCAGAGTGTCACGTTATTTAAAGGGGAAGTTCACGCTTTAATGAGTAGCAAAGGATTATTAAGTAGCTGTATTGATTACTTTTATGCCACTGATCAGGCTTTTATATTTAGTTTGGGGCAACAAAGTGTTTTATAGGTTTGACTGAAATAATAATGCAATAACTGACACTTTAAATCAATGTTTCAAGCAAGAACAACAAAACAATTGAACAAAAAACTAATAAAGACAAAAAGTAGCCATTGATAGTATCTAAACATGTATTCAAATCCAAATGTAATAAAATTAATTTATGTGTGATTTATGTGTAAATTATGTGCAATGTCTTAGCTACTAGGGATTGTTACATAGGGATACATAGGGCATCTAGTGGCAACACAATGATATTACAGATAATAAATTGTGCAAAATGTTTATCTTAAGTCAATTTACAAATAATGCATTCAGATTTGTGGAACTCAATCTCCACAAATCAGCATCGTTACTATGACAACCAGTTTGAATGTAACAAAAAACTGGTGTCTGAAAAGAATATATATATATATATATATATATATATATATTTAAAAAATTATAGGGCGTGAAATTGGCTAGAAACGGCCCTGGTGACATGGTCGGTTCACGGTTCAGTTTTGTCGTGGCCACAACATCATAACTCATTGGAACGTGATAATATAAAAAATACAGTATGTCGTTCCCTCAACATAACATCTCGAGGCCACAACATAAGGATGTCGTTACCTCGACAAAATATCACGTCCTCTAAAGTCAGG
Organism: Onychostoma macrolepis; assembly: GCF_012432095.1. Classification (NCBI taxonomy): domain Eukaryota; kingdom Metazoa; phylum Chordata; class Actinopteri; order Cypriniformes; family Cyprinidae; genus Onychostoma; species Onychostoma macrolepis. The sequence goes on along the minus strand of NC_081178.1, from coordinate 7,478,157 downwards.
TGTTATATTAGACAGCAACTTGTCCTTTGAAAATCATATTTCCCATGTTACAAAAACAGCATTCTTCCATCTTAGAAACATTGCCAAGCTTCGAAACATGCTACCTGTTTCAGATGCAGAAAAGATAGTTCATGCATTCATGACCTCTAGACTGGACTATTGTAATGCAGCACAACCTGATATTGCCAAGTGCAACGTGTTCCAGGGTCAACATATTTTGTTGACCCTGGAACAACATTTTAATCCAAAAATATAATCTTAACCATATTCCTACACCTAAACCTAACCTTACCCATGAGTAATCCCTAAAATCTGAGGAACTGATAGATGAATTACACTGATGTACAAGCACCAAACACTGATTATAATCCTAAACTTCACAAAAATTATAAACTGGTTCTTGAAATCTGATTGGTTAATCACAATGTTGTTCCAGGGTCAACAAAGATGTTGACCCAGGAACACGTTGCACTTGGCAATATCAGGTTTGGCGTAATGCACTGCTAGCTGGTTGTCTTGCATCTTCAACAAACAAGTTACAGATAGTCCAAAATGCAGCGGCTAGAGTCCTTATCAGGTCAAGAAAATATGATCATATTACCCCAATTTTACAGTCTCTGCACTGGCTACCTATTAAGTTCCGGATCAATTACAAAATATTATTACTTGCCTATAAGGCACTAAATGGTTTATCTCCTGCGTACCTAACTAGTCTTCTACCACGCTACAATCCAACCCGCTCCCTAAGGTCGCAAAATTCTGGACTTTTGGTAGTACCTAGGATAGCAAAGTCCACTAAAGGAGGTAGAGCTTTTTCACATTTGGCACCCAACCTCTGGAATAGCCTTCCTGATAACATTCGGGGTTCAGACCCTCTCTCTGTTTAAATCTAGATTAAAGACACATCTCTTTAGCCAAGCATTCACATAATGCATTTTATAATCTTGTACTGCATTTATATCTGATCAAATGTACATTATAATTCTTTAGATTGGGTTGAACAAATCATTTTTGCTTGAATAGAACAGCAGCTACGCTAGTTATGTCTCTATCTGTTTCTCTGATTCTGCCACGGGATTAACATCCCGTAGTAACTAGGAATTACTGAAGCGTCAGTCTGGATCCAACCCTTAAAAAGATCCGAGATGACCAAACACCTGAGAAGAGATGATGGCAACACCTCAGAGGACCACGGAGGATGCCAACCCTCAGACAACACATAATTAACAAGTTAAGTCTGTCATAACTTAAATATATTGGGTTTCTTCTGTGTGTATGTGTATATGTATGTATATATATATGTGCATGTGTGCGTATGTGTATGCATATATATAGTAGAAACTTAATTTCCTGTAAAGCTGCTTTGCAACGATTGTATCGTAAAAAGCGCTATACAAATAAACTTGAATTGAATTGAATTGAATCACGTTCCCATGAGTTAATATCTTGTGGTCACGACAAAACAGACCCTGTGTCCCAATGTGCATATCACCCTATCTGCCCTAAATAGTATTGAAACTTACTAATGTCACATAGAATTTAGGATGGATAGCACATTGGGACGCAGGATAAGTGAACCGAAGACGGCCCCTCCCGGGCACCGTAGAATATATATTCATAAAATACGTTTCACAAATGCAAAACACAATTCACAAATGTACAACTGTGTACAAAATTTTTGAATGTTTAAAATGACTGTTAATGTGTGAATCGCCTTGGATGTGTGTGTGTATTTTGAGACTTTCCTGGCAGCGAACTCCTCACACGCGAGTCACTCGTACTCTTTAGCCAATCAGATTTGAGCCTGTCAGTCGACCAATCATAACCCACTGTGGGCGTGCCTACCTGGATGCTAACGTCGGCGCGAGATCACCGTTCCAGTTACGGTTCAGGTGGAGGTATGTGTGCGTTAATCGTTTTATTTCAGTAAACTAGCCAAGTAAATGTTTATCGTTTTATTTTTGCATGTTTAAAACTTGGAAGTAAAATCGGTCGTAAACACTCGCTAACGTGAACAAAGTAAACCAACGGCTGCTATGAATACAGACAGTGTTGCCAAAAATGGAGCTGTCTTGTGTTAGCCACGTCTGGCCAAAATGAAGGAATTATGCTCATTGCCCTGTTTTTGATCAACAACGCTGGGTGGCCACTGCCCAGCACAGCTCCAAAGTCTCTTTAAGACAATTAAGTCATGCCACGCGGCGGCCATCTTTGACTAATATCTAATATTTTACTTCCAAGTTTTTAAGTAGGCTAAACATGCAAAAATGAAACGATAAACCTTTACTTGGCTAGTTAACTGAAATAAAACGATCAACTGCACACATACCTCTACGCCGATCAGCATCCAGGTAGGCACGCCCACAATGGGTTATGATTGGTCGACTGACAGGCTCAAATCTGATTGGCTAAAGAGTACTAGTGACTCACGTGGGAGGAGTTTGTTGCCAGGAGAGTCTCAAAAATACACACACACACACACACATCCAAGGCGTTTCACACATTCACAGTCCATGATACACTCTTGAATTTTAAACATGAAAAAATGTTGTACACAGTTGTACATTTGTGAATTGTGTTCTTTGATTCATAAATTGTGTTTATGAATTTATGTTCTTATTTTGTGCAGGTGAATTTGTTTTTGTGATTTTTTTTTTTTTTTTGTGCACGTGAATTATTTCTCATGCATGTGAATTGAGTTATGCATGTGTGCATCACGTCTTTTGCGTGAATTATCAATGAGATCATTCTGCCTCCATACCATACAATGTATTGTTGGCTATAGCTACAAATATAGGCTACCCATGCTACTTATGACTGGTTTTGTGGTTCAGGGTCACATATCACAAGCATGTTGTGCTCTAAACATTTGTCAGTGATTAAACAATGAACTCTTCTAATTTGAGGGAAATGTAAGTTAAAGATATTTCGGTCACACAAGTTATAATAAGAGTCCATTTGTTAGCCTATATTAGTGAAGGTGACCTAACAATAAAAATACTAAAGTAAAAGTTTAATCTGTTAAAATTATTTAACTGACCTCAGCTAACATACACAACTCACAATGGTTTAGTAGTAGTAAAATGGTATTTTTATTAACGTCTCGGTTACATAGGTAACCCTCGTTCCCTGAAGGAGGGAACGGAGACGTACGTCGGACTGACGGACGAATAGGAATCTCGCTAGAGAGGCCAATCTACTTCGAGTGTAACTAAAACGAGCCAATGCACATTGGCATGCAATCATATGCAGCAGCTGCTCACCTCGCAGCGCGGGTATATAATGAGCAGCAGGTGCGTTGCATCTTTAGGTTTTCGCTGAGGAGCCGAACAGGTAAGGCGGCAGCATCAGTGGGGTGCAGCGATTGTGGCGACGGCACGTACGTCTCCGTTCCCTCCTTCAGGGAACGAGGGTTACCTATGTAACCGAGACGTTCCCATTCAGTCGGTCACGTTCGACATACGTCGGACTGACCCGACGAATAGGAATCCCTACCAAAGCGCCACAGGAGCTGCCCCCTTCCAGCGCTCTGTAGCAAGCCTCCTGTACCCCCTTGCTCAAGGACGGTAGGACAGGGCAACCACAGAGAGTGTCGATCACTGCTGTTCCCCAAAACCCATTCAGTGAGACTTTGGATAACACTCGGAAAGCGTACCCTTTCACTGGAAAGGAACGCTGCGGAAGCCACATCCTACCCACTGACCGCGCCATAACCTTCATCGCCCGAAGCGCGAGGTCCGTCGCGGCACGAAGTTCCTGAAGAACTTGCGGATCATGACCACCCTCGTGCAGGTCCTTCAGTGCCTTGGCCTGATGGACCTGCAACAACGCCATAGCGTGTAAGGCGGAAGCGGCTTCCCCACAGGCCTGGTAAGCCCTGCCGGTAAGGTCCGACGAGTAATTACAGGCCCGGGAAGGGAGAGACGGCTCCCCCCGCCAGGTGGAGTTAGGGCATAGCAACGGCCCGCTCCACAGGGGGGGGATGCGCGTGTAACCCTTAGCCACACCGCCATCAAGGGTGGTGAGGGAGGAGGGCCCACCGGCACGGTTTCGGGCAGTAAAAGGTGCCTTCCACGTACCAGTGAGCTCTTCATGCACCTCCGGGAAGAAAGGAACCGGGGTGGGTGGCTGAGAACCAGCTCGTGCCACCCCGAGAAACCAATCGTCCAGCCTTAAGGGCTCAGGACACGGTGGAGGGTTCCACACGAGCCCGACCCTGTTGGCGGCCCGGGAAAGCATAGCCATCATTTCCGGATCTGTATCAGGCACAGCTACCGTACCCGAAGGAGGCAACTGCGCCGACGCGTCATCTCCAGAAAGGTCTGACTCACCCTCCGATGCAGCTATCGACATCTGGTCCTCGGGAGGAGCGCCGAAGGATACAGATGGTACACACCTTTGAGATGGCCCACCGCGCTCCCCCGGCAGCTCTACTGGCTGCAGAGTGCAGGAGGAGTGAGGGTTCCTAGGGGGTTGGTTCCCCGAAGGAAGCGCACTCACTGTAATCCTCAGGTCACCAGCGCCACCGCTCGCAGCAACCCTCTGAGGAGGATTGGAAGGAGGCAGCGGCACTGGGACTCCGCCCCTTTGCAGGGACTGGAGTCTCGACCGCAACTCCGAGATGGTCATTTTCCCACAATGGGTACATGTCTCATCCACAAACGCTGCCTCAGCGTGCGCTAAGCCCAGGCACGCGATGCAACGCTCGTGACAATCCCTCGGTGCCAGGTAACGACCGCACCCAGAAACACACAAGTAGAATGTCATCTTTAAAAAGACGCAAGCTCTACTTGTGTAAGCACTTTTAGGGACTTTACTCTTTTAATCGGTGCTGAAGCACGCAGGGGAACGGCCGCGGCAACACGGACAGGGATTTTGTGCAGCCTGTGGTGTGCTCTCTCTCTCTCTCTCTCTCTCTCTGACGCTCTCTTACCAGCCGTAAAAACGGCTTTTACACGCTGTTTAAGCTCTTGCAGCTCTTTCTGCTCAAAAAAGGCAAAGAAAAAGACAGAAGAAAAAGGAAAGCTGGAGAGAATCGACCCCACTGCTGTGCTGTACGCCCGCACTCTTCACACAAAGAGATCGTCCTGCAGAGGCTCCTTTAGTTATCACTTCCAGCAGAGAACACTGTTCGGCTCCGAAGCGAAAAGCTAAAGATGCAACACACCTGCTGCTCATTATATACCCACGCTGCGAGGTGAGCAGCTGCGGCATATGATTGCATGCCAATGTGCATTGGCTCGTTTTAGTTACACTCGAAGTAGATTGGCCTCTCTAGCGAGAGTCCTATTCGTCGGTCAGTCCGACGTACGTCGAACGTGACCGACTGAATGGGAACTAATGTTAACATATTGCTCATTGTTCACTAATGCAATACTTAATTTTTTATTGTAAAGTGTTAGTTCTATAAAAAGTTTTAGGAAGAAATTAATAAAAAAGATTGCATATGTCACTTGTCTTTATAATTTATCCAACTAAGGACATTCAAACACAATGTTTAGTGTTTGAATACATTCTGTATGATGATTAAATCATTCCATAACCACAGTCTAATATCTTTTCAAGCTTTGACAATGGTAGGATTATATTAATTATATGTGTTTCATATTCCAAAATACAGAGCAGATGACTCAGTTTAACCTGAAACTAGGCCTATTTGTTCACCTCATCTGCAGTTTGTTATTGGCTGTTCTGAGTTTTTTTTATATACAACCATAGAGCGAGAGAATAAGTGTTGGCTGAAGACAGCATTCTCCAGATAAGCAGCAGTGAAATAGGATGCATTGTCATGGATATCCTGTCTCTGTCTCTCTGCTCCTGTCATGACTCGAGGAGGTCTGTATCAACACTGCAAGCTAAGACTGTCATTTTCATTTCAGCATCAGAAAATGCTTCAGAAATGAAAATGCATTGTCACGCTTTGGCACTGTAGTAAACCCTACAGTCAGATCTACAGATATTAAACTAGTAAATTTGTCATTTTGGGGTTTGAGCTTGCAGAAATAACACTCTGCTTGTGTTTAAAAAATACATTTTGATTTGAACTAGTATGTTTTTGTTCGTCAAACTTTATAGAGACACTCGATCCACATCCAGCAGGCACCAGCTAAGATGTTTACATGCTTTAGAAGTCCGCAGTGAGCGAGACGGTGGACCAGGGGGTCTTGAGCGTGCCGTGACAGTAAATTAAACCATCTGTCTGTCATAACCAAGGTGTGTTAGGAGCCTAATAAGCTCTGTAAGGAATTCTTTATTTATTTTCCTTATGTTAACTGAGGCTAGCTCTGCTGGGGTGATGCAGGATGCTACAGCAGACCAGATTTCCTCAACCCACACTGCTGCACTCATCACCCAGGTTGTGTTTCTATCCCATTAAACACCGGTATGGAAGGGCTGGATGTTGTCATCAATCACATATCAATCCCCAGAGAGACTATCAGACAGAATAATAACACGAATCAGCTTTACTGAGACCGTTCCTCCATGGTGGGAGGGGCTTATCTGTAAAGCAGTGCTTTGTGATTGGCTGCAGAAGAGAAAGAGGAAGCCTGACAATGTGGGCCAGCGCAGGAAGGAAGTGGAGAATGCAGGATGTTTGGAGCCAATGTCTATCTCTGTTTCCCTTCACAATTTTAGAGACTTGGCACAAGGCAGATAGCCCCCTCTGAGCTGACAGATGATCAAAGCGTTACACACTTGCCAAATGCTCAGAGAGACTTGGGCCCTGCTACATTGCTGCCATTCCAATAACTGCCATCCTTGTCGTGACCCGCATTGTGTTGGTAATTTATAGCCTGACGCGGTGTGCTAATGACAATGCTTCTGGTGACAATACCTGATGACTTTGCTGGGCTCTCTGCACAAGCCTCACCATTATATTTCACAAGCAAAGATCAAGGTTGTGTCTGAAATCTAATACAAAGATTACACAGTCAAGTTAATTTTTTTTTTTTTTTTTTACAAAACATCTATTGTTAAAATAATATTTTTGGTTCAGAAGTTAAAGGAACCTTTCAAGCTAAAAAAAAAAAAAAAAAGGCAGCAACTGTTTGCACTAGGTAAGTGTAAATAGCGATAGATGCTATTTACGCTAATTGCAAATAGCTATAGATTCTATTTACACTATGTTAAAATAGCAAGATTTTCTGCTATTTATATACTACTTATTGCAAATAGTGGCAGTTTTCTGCACCTCTGTATTGTAGTACATTATAAAACAGTATGCAATAATAACATATTGAGTGTAAATTATAGTTTTAATTCAAATTATTAAATGGATAACACCTTATTGGGACAATAAAGCCCTCCCTACACCTACCCTAACCCTACCCGATACTTTATTTTCAACTTTTTGATTATTTCCTTCATTTTTATTGAAAATAAACGCCTTTCCGATGCCATATGAGATTTGAAAAGGGAGAAAAAAAGTTGGGTTCGAACTCGAGTCGATTGCGTCAAAAAGCACACGCTTTACCATCTACGCCACTGAAACTGATGTGAAACGAACGTCTTTTTTTCAGTATTCCAATCACACGTTGGTGGGCGGAGTTAGTGTAAATAGCCTTTGTCAACAAGGCGGGCTATTTGCGCTTAGTGTAAATAGACACTCCGAAAAAGGCATTACTCGCCCTCAGGGCATCCAAGATGTAGATGAGTTTGTTTCTTAATCGGAAAAGATTTGGAGAAATTTAGCATTACATCACTTGCTCACCAATGGATCCCCTGCAGTGAATGGGTGCCGTCAGAATGAGAGTCTAAACAGCTGAATAAAAAACATCACAATAATCCACGACTCTTGTCCATCAAATGTCTTGAAAAGAGAAGCTTAACAATGAAAGAGCTTTTTGGAAGTCAGATAATGTCAGTACAGTTACTATATTTAATTATGCACACAATTTAACAGCAAATCGTTGTCTGAGAGGAAAAAGTAATGGCCCTTTACTAATATCTGTACAAAATAATTTTAGTTAGAACACTTTGTAGAAGTATTGATCCCCATGCACCAAGTCCACTGCAGAAATCAATAACCTGGAGACCCCAGGAGGAACAGAGCCAGACATCTGATAGGGTTTCACGGGCGTAGAGCTGTCAGCTGTGCAAGGACGGGGCAAAGCACCGGATGATCAACAAAGAGGAACATAAGATAGAGACAGCTAAAGTCACTAGGGTCACTGGTCTGTAATTGTGAGCCACAAGGCAAGTAACTAAATAACAGAGCTGCAAAGAACACACATACATTACTATTAAAAAATCTGGGGTTGGGAAGAATTTTTTTAATGTTTTTAAAATAAGCCTCTCATGCTCACTATGGCTGCATATATTTGATCTAAAATTCAGCAAAACAGTAAAGTTGTGAAATATTATTACAATTTAAAATAACTGTTTGTATTATATAAAATGTAATTGTATAAATTGAAATATTTAAAAATGTAATTTATACCTGTGATGCAAAGCTGAATCAAAGCTGATCATTGATTGAAATGTAGCTGCTTAATATTTTTGTGGAAACATATATTTTTTGTGATGAATAGTAAGTTCAAATTAACAACATTTATTTGAACAATAATTATTTTTTAACATTATAAATGTCTTTACCTTTGATCAATTTGGTGCATCCTTTCTGAATAAAACCATTATAATTTTTTTTTAAGTCCCCAAACCAATGGATGTTGGACTAATGAATATTGTAGTATTTTTTTTGTATATAATTATTACTAGTATATTATGACTTACTAAGGAGTGCTCCCTCTATTGGCTGATTAATATAACTTCACATGAGCTGAATATACCTGGCTTAATCTTGTTTAAACACATTAATATGTAAGAAAAAGTTATTGGAGGTTGTGATATATTATGAACATAGTCATGATTAAAGGTTGTTGTTAGGTACCACATGCACCAGAGTGACCATAACAATCATGGCCTTAAGTACCATACGGTCTATTAAATAATAAAAACATTGAAGACATAAACATTCATTATAATGAAAAGTTCATTTGCAAAAACAGATAACTCCGTTTTTTCATTGTGCATTCCAATTAATCTCAATCAAACTGCAGTTGGGTTATTTTGACTAGATTAAAAAATAACTTTAAAAAAAACAGCTAACTAACACAATAAAAACATGATAACATAATAAAAACATGATTTTTGAAAATTAAAAGTTATCCGTTTTTGCAAAGAAACTCTTCATATATACATTATTATATATATATATATATATATATATATATATATATATATATATATATGATTGTGCCATCTTTCAAATAATCGTTCATACATGACAATAAATGCATGTCATGGTGCATACAAGATCACTGGGTGTTAACTTGCAGATGAGGGTGTGATTAATGTGACTTGACATCATGTTTACCAATAGTATCTTAGGACAGTATGTGAAACAGTCGAAAATATAGAGAGTGAAACAGGGTGTGACAGTGTGAGAGCACACAGCGAGGAACAATTTTAATATGCATCGAAACACATATTTTTTTTATTTGTGCTCATGAATCATATGTGCATTCTGAAAGCTGATGCATCTTATGAATCAGGTTATGAGAGTCTGTTTTTGGTTTTGGTGTCGCAGATGGCCTGCACCCTGGAAGACAGGGCGACTGGTGCCATCAGTGGCGTGACTTGGACAAAGTCAATATTTAAAATTATTCAAAAAGAATGGCTGTATTAAAGACATGCATGTGTATTTGCTGCAAATAACTCCTCTTTTGGCTTGTTGTGTGTTTTTTTTGTGTGTGTGCGTGCGTGTGTGTGTGCACATGCACATTCACGCGTGTGTGTGTGTGTGTGTGTGTGTGTGTGTGTGTGTGTGTGTGTGTGTGCGTGCGTGTGTGTGTGTGCACGTTCACGCGTGTGTGTGTGTGTGCGTGTGTGTGTGTGTGTGTGCACGTTCATGTGTGTGTGTGTGTGTGTGTATCTATACACACACACACACACACACTACCCAAAAGAGGAGTTATTTGTAGCAAATTTCTCCGTCTCTTACTATATTAATGCCTTTCCCTCTTTCAGTTTCATAATTAATAAAATAAAAATTGCACATTTGCATTGTTAAAGCAGAGCAAAATGGATAAAGGTAAAATAACAAAAATACTACAAGTGGAGTAAAAATGAAATGGTAACAAATAAAACAAAAGCAATAGTGTATGAGACTAAACTAAAATAAATAAAAAACATAATTAATAGTAAAATAATAATTAAAAACATAAAAATGAATAAATTATGAAGAAAACATTAAACTGTTAAACAAGCAGAATAAAAGTAGTAAAGAAAAAAAACAGGCAGATAAATCATTACCTTCATTCTGTGCCATATTGCTCTCTACACACCACAATATTCAAATTTTGTCTTCCTTGATCAGTTTACTTCTAGTATTCATTAAAAGATCACTCTTGTATGTCTATGGAGAAATGGAAGGAATATGGAATCTAGGACAGAAGAACGCAGAATAAAACATTTTAATCCCATTTTGTCTTCATATGTAAAGATCTAAAGACCCCCTGCTTCCACAGGATATGATGTAGATTGTCTCTAAACTGGCTACAGTGGTAGCACTGTACACAGGAAGGCCAGAGAAACTGGACAACGGAGGCAGCAGTGTGTGTGGTCGTGACTCTCGCTGAAGCCAGGTAACCTCAGAAACATTCAGGTATCATTAACTGACAGGAAATTATTAACTAAAATGCAAAGTACAAACAGTGAAACTCTACTTTTTTGGTATCGGATGCAAACTGCATTGTACCTTGTTTAGAACGGTTCACCCAAAAATGAAGAAATGTTGAAAACTGATTCACACTCAGGTCATCCAAGACATAGATGAGTTTGTTTCTTCATCAGAACAGATTTGGAGAAATTTAGATCCAATGGATCCTCTGCAGTGAATGGGTGCCTCCAGAATGATAAAATCGCCGTGATGCCAGTGTTCTGGACTTTGTGTTGGAGCAACTTAATAATCCCTACATGAAGAACCCACAGGATTTGGACAGAACATTGTAAATGTCCTTACTTCTCCTCTCCATCCACATACATTGGAAATATATCACTAATGTGCTAAATTATGTGTAAAATATGAAATCAAACAGACGGATGTGCTGAAATGTGTAACAGCTTGTGTGGCATATGCTACCACAGTTTGTTTAAGAGGAAAATACCTCGGAGACATAAAACCAGAGTCCAATCAAACCATTGTTCCTTCATACTCATTTTCTAGGGTATCCGAACCAGATGAAGCAGAACTTAGCCAAGACTCTCCAGGAGCTGATACCTGCTGTGTCCTCAAACACATGAGGTGGGCCGCAGTGCCAACTCCCCACCACCAGAAGAGCTCCACGCTCTGCCCTGGTCCACCTGCCTCTCTCTCAGTGCAGCCAGATCGGCTCTAGGGAGGATCCCTCACCTGTCATCCTCTGTTAGCTGCTCTGAAGAAGAGAGAAACACAATGAGACTTGTTCATGTGCAAAACATGTGGCGAAATGGAAAGTTTGGGGCACAGGGGCCTAAATAACAGAGGGCTACATGTAAATGAGGGGAACCAGTTCACACAATTTTGAAAGACTTCCACAGTCTAGACGTGACTAGACACACAGTATAAAAAATAAATCATAATTTTAATGGTAAAAGACTATAAAAATGCTACAGTAAAATATGTTAATTGGTTAATGGTAAGTTCTCTTAATATACACGGTAAAAAACTAAAATGTAATGGAGCGTTTCATATAATATTACAGTAAAAATATTTTTAAAATGTACAGTTTTTGGAAAAAAATAAGAAATAATCTTATTACTCACAGTAAAAAAAAAAAAAAATTCACATTACCAGACTTCCCTGTTTTACACCTCACATTGTATGGTTTTTCATTCATATAACTGTTTCTTCTTAGTTACACCTTATGTTGATAAACTAATGTTTATTGCATTATTTTAGTGTCATGTGTTTTTGTGGAAAATCTGCTGAGCTTAGATTCTACATGTGGCTTTCTAATTACCCCCCACCTTTTGTGTGTGTGTGTGTGTGTGTGTGTGTGCCTGCTTTATTTCAAAGTCAAACGTACAATTCAGCATGCTACATGAATATCAAATGACTTTTTTGACCTTTAAGTGTTGCTGTCGAACTTTATCTTCTCTCTCTTTTTCAGATGAGAGTCTTGGAGGAGCAGAACCTTTGGCAATGCCTTATTGCTCAAGCTGGCAAATAGACTGTGAATCAGCAGAAGGCTTAATTGTATCCGTAAAGCCTCAGCAAATGCAGATCTGGCCCAAATTCACTTTCCATCTACAGTAATGGCTTGAGTGCTGAATACTGTTTTTTATGTTAATGTATTTAAAACGGCAACTATCAGGGAACAGTTGACAAGAGATTGATTTGTCTCATCAACAGATACTTGTGGCATGTGTGCATTTATCAAAAATGAATCAAAAGATGAAACTTTTTTTACCACTGTAAATCATACATTTTATCTACTATTTTTAAAGTAGTCACACTGAAGTCAGTGCCAGCTCTAGTTTCGACTGAGCTGTGAGATGTACAGTTTAGCGATGTGAATTTAAATAACTTCATCTCGGTGAGAGGATATGGAGAGATGGCATCAAGTTAAAGGAACAGAAACGTATTTTGTGCAAGAGGAAGTTTCAACATTCATCTCACTTGGCACATAGTTACTATGGGGAAAAACAGCAGTGTAATCATTTACAGTTTGGTGTAAAACAAAAGAAACGCATCCTACCTGCCCCTTAAAACAGAATTTGCTAGGACTGTTGGGCTTGTTTTATAGTCTAAATTGATTAGCAAATTGTATGTAGATACTTCATAAAAGGTATCAGGAACTGCTGTCTCTTTTAGTAAAGATGAAATCAAATCTTTGAGAGGGGAGTGATTTCTCAGAGTGGGAGAAGGCTGTGCCGCTTATGTCTGTATATCAGCAGTAATGGGAAGACACACCTAATGCTACAGACATTACATCAGAACGAACGGCTCTCACAAAAACCACAGACACACAGAGAAACTCATACCGTAGTTATTCTGTGTGTGCCTGGTTTTCAGTAAAAGATTCAGTAAAAGATTTGAAATTAACTAAAAGCACAAGTTATTTAATGAAGTATAGTTCACCCCAAAATGAAATTTCTGTCATTGTTGTAATTCCAATTCTTTCTTTGGGAAACATTGATTAAATATACAATAAATTTAATACGTTTTTCAGCAAGCAGCATTTGTGATGAATGCAAACCACTAAGTAATTTTCCAAAACTACTTAAAACATCTCCTGCTTTGAGAAATAATTCCAGAAAGCCATTCCGTGCAGTGAGCATTTCAGAAATGCTGCAGGCATAGCCAGCCCTGCTTCTATTCAAGTCCAGGGGCCCGGGGCAGTTCTGCTATGGGCATCTCCGGATCACTGGCCCTTTATGCTAATAAACATCAGTCAGACAGTCTCTCATGATTCACGCTGCAGTTCACTGCATCAAGTCAAGTTTAAAGCAGCAAAGGGTTCAAATGAGGATTGGGAAACTCACACAAACCTCTGCGTAAAGAAAAACAAATCACTTATATATTTTGACATCCTGTTCCATGTGCCAAAGTTTCACTCTGGTTTTTCAATCGATGTCAGGGTTGTTAATTTTACCTCAGGCTGGGGTGCTATGTCCCAAATATTCCAAACGCCCACTTTGTCTGACTCCTGCCCAGTCTGCTCTTTGAAATCCATCGTAGTTCCAGCATGCATGGCTGCCTGCTACCATTTACTGAATATAAACAGTACAAGCAAGGGCGCAGAATTTAGTAGGGATGCTATAGGGACATGTCCCTTTCAATATCCAGCAACCATTAAATTGTCCCAAGCAATAATTTTGATCAAACAATTAAATATATGTGTATATAACCATTGTTGTTTTAATTTTGGCCTATCTGAAATAGGTCATACCTATTTGACTTAAATTATTCAGTTCAAGCAATTCACTTCTAAAAAAAACTAATTTTGCTTCATTTTCAGCAGTCGATTCACTATTTCAAAATTTGATTCAGATCGGGACTTCAAAGCACATATCGCGAATAATTTCGCTAACTGAATAATTTGCGATCCACACTCTGAGGTCCCGGTCTAAAATAATGGTTTGTGAATCATTTTTCAGATCGGGACTACAGAGCACAGATCGTGAAACATTTGATTTAGATCAGAACTTCGGAGCGGGTTCACAAATCTTTTGATTCAGATCGGAACTTTGGAGCGCGGATCGTGAATCATTTGATTCAGATCGGGACTTCGATGCGGGTTCACGAATCATTATTCAGATCGGGACTACGAAGCGCAGAACGTATATCATTTGGTTTAGATCGGAACTTCGGAGAGAATTTGCAAATCTTTTGATTCAGAACGGAACTTTGGAGCACGGATAGCAAATCATTTGATTCTCAGATTGGGTTTGCAAATCATTTGATTCAGATCAGGACTTCGGAGTAGATTTGCAAATCATTTGATTCAGATTGGAACTTCAGAGCAGGTTTGTGAATCTTTTGATTTAGATCGGAAGTTTGGAGCGGGTGTGCGAATCATTTGATTCAGATTGGAACTTCGGAGCGCGGAGCACTAATCAATTTGATTTAGATCAGAACTTCGAAGCAGGTTCGTTAATCTTTTGATTCAGATTGGGACTTCAGAGTGAGTTTGCAAATCACTTGATTCAGATCGGAACTTTGGAGTGGATTCACAAATTTTTTGATTTAGATCAGAACTTTTGGACGGGTTCGTGAATCTTTTGATTCAGAACGGAACTTTGGAGCACGGATCGCAAATCATTTGATTCTCAGATTGGGTTTGCAAATCATTTGATTCAGATCAGGACTTCGGAGTAGATTTGCAAATCATTTGATTCAGATTGGAACTTCAGAGCAGGTTTGTGAATCTTTTGATTTAGATCGGGAGTTTGGAGCGGGTGTGCGAATCATTTGATTCAGATTGGAACTTCGGAGCGCGGAGCGCTAATCAATTTTATTTAGATCAGAACTTCGAAGCAGGTTCGTGAATCTTTTGATTCAGATTGGGACTTCAGAGTGAGTTTGCAAATCACTTGATTCAGATCGGAACTTTGGAGTGGATTCACAAATTTTTTGATTTAGATCAGAACTTTTGGACGGGTTCGTGAATCTTTTGATTCAGAACGGAACTTTGGAGCACGGATCGCAAATCATTTGATTCTCAGATTGGGTTTGCAAATCATTTGATTCAGATCAGGACTTCGGAGTAGATTTGCAAATCATTTGATTCAGATTGGAACTTCAGAGCAGGTTTGTGAATCTTTTGATTTAGATCGGGAGTTTGAGCGGTGTGCGAATCATTTGATTCAGATTGGAACTTCGGAGCGCGGAGCGCTAATCAATTTTATTTAGATCAGAACTTCGAAGCAGGTTCGTGAATCTTTTGATTCAGATTGGGACTTCAGAGTGAGTTTGCAAATCACTTGATTCAGATTGGAACTTTGGAGTGGATTCACAAATTTTTTGATTTAGATCAGAACTTTTGGACGGGTTCGTGAATCTTTTGATTCAGATCGGAACTTCGGAGTGCGTTCACAAATCATTTGATTCAGATCAGAACTTCGGAGAGGGTTTGTGAATCATTTGATTCAGAACAGGACTTCAGAGCAAGTATCGCAAATCATTTGATTTAGATCAGGATTTGGTTGCAGGTTAGTGAATCGTTTGATTTAGATCGGAACTGCGGAGCTTGTTTGTGAATCTTTTGATTCAGATCGGGACTTGAGCACGTTCTGCAATTTTTTTTCTGATTTCATTTTTTTGTTAAACAGTACAGAACATCAAATCTACGGAACCCCACACATAACATGCAGGGAAAAAGTTAATCATGCGCACAATTAATTCTACTAATTCTAGGCCTACACTACTGTAATAAAAAGTTGTGAATTCCAGTATATTTGTTCAATGGCTGTGATTTTTTTGCATTGGTACAGAAAGAACATAAGCTGTTAATAATGTAACATAGGCCTACACATTCTGATTAGCATACGCTAACTTAGTTAAAATGACGCTAATGCATAGATGATTTTTGAACTAATTTGATTGACTGAAACAATTATATTGTTATTGTTCTTCCTAAAAACAATCAACAGTAGATTTTATTTAAAAGCAGTTCATTAATGAACGCTTCATTAATGCTTCGTTAATGAGCATTTCTTTTGTCAGTAATTTTATTGAAATTAAAAATACCACTAAGTAGAGGTCGAAGAAACTAGACAATACTTACGTTAGTTCTCTGGTTTTGGCGAAGCAGCCTATTTTAAATTTATATTTTAAATTGTGAATCGAGTTATCGTAAAGAGTTAAAAATAAAAGCTGAAATTAAATGAAGTTTAAGCAAGACTAACTGGAAATAAAAATTTTTAAAACTAATAAAAAATTTGAACTTAAAATGAAAACTGAAAATGCAAAAGCTAAAATATATATATATTAAAAAATATATATATAATAGTATATTAACATTACTAAAATAACACTGGCGTGAATGACTATCAAATCTTAAACTAACACAATAATTCAGGAGCCAAAAATATAACTTCTTGATTTGGATGAAACATACAATAAATAACATAAAATGCCCATTTTGAAACACAGAGAAGGTGAACAGTCTGATATATTATGGTTGTGACTCCTCTGATTCAAAGCAAGTTGAAAGGAAGGCCGCTGACCCCGACACAGTTGGCCTGTGAATTGGGGCACACAGCAGAGTCCTAGTATTGCACTTTTTTCCTGTCTGCTTCCTCTGTTCTGCCACGACTGCCCTCCACTTTTACCAGCCGAACACCAGGAGGCCTGTGCTGAAACAGCAAGAACCACGAGGCACAACACTGTAAAAGATGAAAGCCAACCAACTGACTTCACACAAGCTGCTAAATCAACACCAGAGTGTTTCAGTGAGGTCCTGAATGAGGAGTGCTCAAGGCTGCATTGTGGACATTAACCCATATACTGTAGCTAGGAGTTTGCTTTCACTTCTTTGTCTAATGTGAAGGCATAAATTGGGAATACTGTTGAAAATTGAATGGGTTTACTGATTACAACACATTCCTGGTCTTAATGCAAACAATTCATCTGTACATGTTTTAGTAAAAGAAATTCATGTTTTTGTAATCTTTCATAAAAGCTTATAAACTTTTTTTTTTTTTTTTCTGTATTCCATTATACTTAATACCAATGTATTAGTCCAGTTTAACTAGTTTAGCCATTCAGTTTAATTACCATTTAGCAGTAGGCTACATTTTAGGGCATCCAATTCAGCAATTAATAATCCAAAAAGGTAAACAAAATGGTCTGTTTATTAATCTATAAAATGTATGAATAAATTTCAGTTGAAGAATTGATCTCATCCCTTGAATAGTCTGAAAATGTACAATAAAAATATTACATAGTTGCATAAAAAATACCTTTTATAACACTGCCATCTAGTGGTTAAGTGCTGTTGACTTGTACACTTAAGTTACAATCGCAATATAATGTCTATATATACACATGTTCCATAAATGTTTTAATTAACATTTGTTATGTTTTAAAATAAAATAAAATATGAATAACTTATTTCCTGGCTTCTTTGATTAAATCCTAAAATAATTTCACTATTGTTTTTCCATCATAATGAGTAACGTACAGTTCCGTAATTGTAAGAACAGTCTCCTAATAGTATACTGTAGTTATGTTCCTTACTCAAAGGCACAGTGGTGAATCTCTAACTGGAGAGAATGCCATGTTAACTACAAATAACAAACAAAAAAAATCACATAGAGATTCTACTGAGCTGAACACTGAGCTCATTAGAAAAATATAACAAATACCTATATACTGTACATATACAACAAAACCAGTGAGGAAGGCCGTAGAATGTTGGGGTTATTTAAGACCTGCCTATTCCAACAAGAAGTGCTATTAAGAAGGCCAGGTTTCCCAATAAATACAGGACAAGCAGGACTGTTTCAGGTCTCATCTAACAAAAACAAACAAACAAAATATCATTTTAAAACATGAAAATTACATGATCACGTTGCTTATATGTAGTTTGCTAAATTATCTATATAATGAGATGTAAACTTCTTCATATCACTTCTTCATGAGATATAGGTCTTCATGTTAGACTTACCGATCCAAAATTGCAAATCTCAGAATCTAAAATAAAATGACAAAAGTAAAATACAAAGTTTATGCATTCTATTATTTAAATAATACATTTCCAAAATCTTACTTCCTAGAAAAACAAATAAATAATACAATATTTTATTCAAATATACACTACTGTTCAAGTTTCGGGTGAGTTGTTATATAATACTTTTATTTAGCAAGTGTGCATTAAATTGATTAAAAGTGACACATTTATAATGTTAAAAAATGTTAAAATAAATGCTGTTCTTTTGAACTTTCTATTCATCAGAGAATCCAAAACAATTCCACAAAAATATTGACACAAGTTTCAACACTGACGATGAGAAATGCTGAAAACTGAAGTAATTGCCGTTTACCAAAAAACAGCAATTACATTTTGAAATATATAAAAATAGTAAGCAATTATTTTAAATTGTAATAATATTTCACAATATTACTGTTTTTTTTTTCTGTATTTTTATCAACTAAATGAAGCTTTTGTGAGAACTAGACACTTTCAAAAAATAAATAAATAAAAATGTATATATATATATATATATATATATATATAATCTTTCCAACCCCTTTTGAACAGTAGTGTAAATAAATAAATAAATATATTTTTCAAAATAATAAATGTGAATGCAGCGTTACCCTTTTTCTTGGCACGCAGGTTAAGATCTTGAAGAATGTATGTCAGGGCCTCCCAGGTAACAAAACCTCCCATAACTTTTAACATCCATCCATCCTCCTTATATTCTTCAAACAGTGCCAGACCAGTGAAAATTGCAGCAACTGTGTCACAGAATAAAAAGCGATTTTGTTTTCTTCTGAGGAAATAGAAAATGCTGATAAAGATAATAAAGTTGTTGTCATACCTGCGAGGCCTTTGATAGCTAAAGCAATGAAGGAATGGGCCCAGTTAAAAATAAACCTCCTGCAAAGAAAACCATCACATTAACAGTAATGCTTCCCCCTCATTTTTCCATTTCTTATTTGGTTAAGAGAAGTTTCTCTCACCGTTCGTGATTTGGCTCACAGCGGAAAGCAGCAACTATGGGCTGAATAAGACTGAGGATCATCACCAAACAGCCCAGGACCGGATGAGCCCCCTACACACACAGAGACACTCCACTTTAATCATCTGAAATAAACAGTATTTCAGTATAAAACCCTTTATATTTTATATATCTGTTTGGAAATGCATTTTTACGGCCAAATTCTTTTTTTTTTAAAGAATGTTCTGCCATTCCATTTTTAATATTCCATTTGTTGTCATCATATTGCTGCTGTTGCTGTTTTTAGGCGACTAGACACACTGTAAAAAGTGATAAATTGACTTAACTTAAAAAAATTGAGGAAACCTGTTGCCTTAAAATTTTTAAGCAAATGATAATTAAAAAAAATAAGTTAAGTGAATTGACAATTGTTAATGTGTATAATTATTTGGCACATTGATATTCTGATCATATTTTTTTCCAAGCACATTTTACCAATTTCAAACCACATCAATCTTAAAGGGATACTCCACCCGAAAATGAAAATTTTGTCATTAATCACTTACCCCCATGTCGTTCCAAACCCGCAAAAGCTTCGTTCGTTCTTGGAACACAATTTAAGATATTTTGGATGAATGGACAATGGACGCAAAGTGCGTACACTATTCTCTGTCATCAGTAACGCATGGATACGTATTGTACGTTTATTTGCACTTTGATTAGAATGGAAACAGCGTATCCATGCGTTACTGATGACAGAGAATAGCGTACGCACTTTGCGTCCATCGGATACTCTCCAAAATGGCGCTACGTTGACACAGAGAGGAGACGAATTGTTAAATAAATGTTGTTATTTTTATTTTCTTTGCGTACAAAAAGTATTCTCATCGCTTCATAAGATTCAGATTGAACCACTGATGGCAGATGGACTATTTTGGCAATGTTTTTTTATACTTTTCTGTGCCTTGATAGTGTAATTTACTTGGCAGTCAATGGGACAGTCACAAACCTCCCGGTTTTCATCCAAAATATCTTAAATTGTGTTCCGAAGATGAACGAAGCTTTTACGGGTTTGGAACGACATGGGGGTAAGTGATTAATGACAAGATTTTCATTTTGGGGTGGAGTATCCCTTTAATAACTACTATTAATTTTGTATTTAATCATTTAAAAGTGATATATAATTGTCCATGAAGGCAATTTATGTATGTATTTATTTATTTTATTTTAGCTTACCCCACTCCAATCCCGAGCATAAGAAAACACCAGTATGAATGCGATGGCTGTGGCAGTGACTGACAGGGCCATCAGAGACACGTGGGCCTTTAGAACAAGAAATAAACTATATTTAGTTATTACAAACATTTAGCAGGTTACACTTACTGTAGGTCTTCAACAACATTACATTATGCATAAAAATCAGTCCATGCACATTCAAATGAAAACATTAAAACAGTTGAAACACACAATTTGAATGTACATTAGCCACTGTCACAAAGCACGGTCAAACACAACAGGTGAGTAATAACAAACAGGTTTATTGAAGGGAATCAGGATCGAGTCTGACCAAATGCAGGCGAGTGAGCAAGTTATAGTGGAGCTCAGTTTGCTTAGCTGTGGTTGTGATGTCGTGTCTTTGTTCACAGGTTTGGATCGGATGTCTCAGGCTTCGAGGGAAGATCGGCAAGGAATCCAATGGGTAAGTTTTAGAGGTAAGTCGGGAGCGTTGAAAGAGTCCAGAGCTGTCCATGGCCACAGCCTCTGGGCGTGGGACGTTTGGGATGAGTGCGGTGGAACTCTTCAAGCAGTAAGGGGTCTAGGATGTCGTCCCTGGCCACCCAGGATCGTTCCTCTGGTCCGCATCCTTCCCAGTCGACGATACTCCAGCCTTCCGCCCCGTCGCCGTGAGTCCAGGATTTCCTTGACTAGATAGACGGAGGGTTGCTTGAGGATTTCTGGGGAGGAGGTTCGTCCACTTCCGTGAGTGCTGGTGCAGAGGGAGAACAGGGTTTAAGGAGAGACACGTGGAATGAGGGATGAATTTTGTACCTGGGTGGGAGTTGTAGTTCGTAGGTAACCTCATTAATCTGCCTCTGTATCGGAAAGGGACCAATGTAGCGGGGGCAGGCGGAGGCGTAGATCCCGGGTGGACAGCCAGACCTTGTCTCTGGGATGGTAGGTGGGAGTTGTGGTTCGTTGGGCATCTGCAAAGGTTTTATGCCTCCGCACTGCACGTTGGAGGTGGACGTGAGCTGAGTCCCACACTCTCTCACTCGGAACCAGTGGTCTACAGCTGGAACCTCCGACAGCTCTCCTGTCCACGGGAAGAGCGGTGGTTGGTACCCAAGTATGCACTGTAATGGTGTAAGGCCTGTGATATTTTGTTGCAGTGAGTTCTGTGCATACTCGGCCCATGGGAGGAAGCGGCTCCAGCTGTGCTGATCGTCGTGACAGTATGCCCGGAGGTAACGTCCGAGTTCCTGGATCTTGCGCTCAGTCTGGCCATTTGTCTGGGGGTGATAGCTTGAGGACAAGCTGACCGTGACGCCCAGCAACCTGAAGAAGGACTTCCACACGTGGGAAATTAACTGAGGACCTCTGTCAGAGACTATGTCTTCAGGTATTCCGAAATTTCGGAACACGAGATTGAATAAGTGTTCTGCCGTCTCCATGGCACTGGGGAGTCCTTTGAGGAGGATGAATTTGCAAGCTTTGTAAAAGCGATCGACTGCAACCAGCACACAAGTGTTACCTTCGGAATTAGGTAGGTCCGTCACGAAGTCAATTCCCAAGTGTGACCAAGGTCGATGAGGGATTGGTAACGGCTTTAGCTTGCCTACTGGGAGATGCCGGGGGGTCCTAGACATGGTGCAGACTGAGCAACTGCGGACGTACCTGATGACATCCCGGGTCATACTAGGCCACCAGTATCAAGCTTGAAGGAGCGAGAGGGTCCTGTGGCTGCCTGGATGTCCAGAGCCCGGTACGTTGTGGACTGAGCCCGGAAGGGAGTGTCGTTGGGTGGTCGGTACGTACGTCCATCGAATGGGACTTACAACCATGGCTGGAGGGAGAATGGGTTCAGGATCGGTGGGAGCATTGGGAGAGTCCATTCTGGAGACGGCATCGGCCTTGTTGTTGCAACTTCCGGGGCGGTAGGTTATGGAGAACTGGAACCTGGTGAAGAACAGAGCCCAGCGGGCTTGACGTGGGTTGAGTCTTTTTGCATCTCGGAGATACTGGAGGTTTTTATGGTCGGTGATGACTGTGAATGTGTGGTTTGCTCCCTCCAGCCAGTGCCGCCTCTCTTCCAGGGCAAGTTTGATGGCCAATAACTCCCGGTTCCCGATGTCATAATTCTGCTCCGCTGAGGTCAGTTTCTTCGAATAGTATGCGCAAGGATGGAGGCTAGGAGGCTGACCGTGGTATTGGGACAGCACGGCCCCAACGCCGGTGGTGGAGGTGTCGACTTCAACAACAAAGGGAGCTGAAGGATCCGGATGGTGTAGGATGGGGGCCGTGCTGAAGGCTGTCTGCAGTTTCTTGAAGGCTTCGTGGGCGGTGGAGTTCCAGGACAGGGACTTGGGTTTTCCTCAGAGTAGGGACGTTAAAGGGGCTGTGTGAGTACTGAAATTCTTGATAAAGCGACGGTAAAAGTTGGCAAATCCCAGGAACTGCTGGAGCTCTTTAATGGTCTGGGGACGAGGCCAATTTCTCACAGCATCTACCTTCCCCTGGTCCATTTGAATCCCCTCTTGGCCTACGAGGTAACCTAAGAACTGCACCGTGGGGCGATGGAATTTGCATTTCTCCAGCTTCAGGAAGAGATGGTGTTCTCTGAGCTTCTGAAGGACCTGCTTGACGTGTTGGCGATGTTCAGCCTGGTTCCGGGAGTAGATTAGTATATCGTCAATGTACACAATCACAAAGCGATGGAGGAACTCCCGGAACACCTCGTTCATAAATCCCTGAAAGACTGATGGGGCCTTGGCCAGCCCATATGGCATAACAAGATATTCATACTGCCCCGACGAAGTGATGAATGCCATCTTCCATTCGTCCCCTTTTTGGATACGAACGAGGTTGTACGCGCTTCGCAAGTCCAGCTTGGAGAATATACGGTGGCTGGGACCAGGGGAAGAGGGTAAGGCAGCTTCACTGTTTGAGAATTGAGAGCTCGGTAATCAATACAGGGCCGCAAGCCCCCGTCTTCTTACCCACGAAGAAACTGGAAGCCGCCGGAGAGGTGGAAGGTCAGATGAATCCATGGTTGAGAGCCTCCTTGATATAGTCCTCCATTGCCTTGCGCTCCGGGATGGACAGGGGGTAAACTCTACCCTTGGGGAGTTTTGTTCCAGGCAGCAAGTCGATGGCACAATCCCATGGCCGGTGTGGTGGCAATTTGGTGGCTGCCTGCTTACTGAAGACATCCTGGAACGCCACATAATCAGATGGGACCTTGACTTCTTCCTGGGGCTCAGGACTTTCGATGAGCGTGGAGGCAACGTGAACGATGCTGGAACTCTGGCAAGGAGTGGGTACTGACGAGAGGCAGTGACGGTGACAGTATTCGCTCCAGTGAGTAACTTCACTCAGGTCCCATCTGATCACTGGAGAATGGAGCACGAGCCAGGGGCGTCCCAGGATGATATCCACCGTGGGTCCCTCCAGTACCAGAAAGGTGATCTCTTCCTCACGCAGCTGTCTGACCTTGAGCTTCATTGCGGGTGCTTGGCATTTAACCTTTCCACACCCTAGCGGTTTTCCCTGAATGGTTTTGACTCCGAACTCCTGGGCATGGCGCTTCCGGGGGAGTTGAAGGTGTTTCAATAGGTCCTGGGAAATGAAATTGCCTGAGGAGCCCGAGTCGACGAGGGCAGATACTGCAACAGAATGATTGTCGGAGAATAGTTGAACTGGGAGTAAAGAAAGGGTTGAGACAACAGGATCCAACTGAAGGGTACTCACTGCAGGGCATGGTGGCCGGACAGAGCAGGTCTTGATGTAGTGGTCGGGATCAGCACAGTAGAGGCACAATCCAGCCGCCAGACGGCGTGCCCATTCCGAGGGGGTGAGTCGAGTGTTATCCACTTGCATAGGTTCTGGTACTGTTGATTAGTGTCAGCAGGTGCGTGCAATCAGAAGTCAGGTGATTGTGAGCGGGTGATTGTGCTGGGTGGTGACTGTTGTGATGGTGATTGATCCCTGACAGCCACATCCAGTCCAATCATTTTTAAAAGTGCTGATATTGTGCTGAAATGTAAATTAGTCTATATTATCTTTGTATTTATAGAACAGTTATGTTATATAATGCAATAAAGGTTAATGACAAGTGATGTTCATACACCATAACTAGCTTCTTATCTTATCTTGCTCACACTAACTGCACATACACTTTTCCCTACAACTTATTACTGCAAATCATTTATCAAAGAAATTTTCCCACTGTCATAATGATGAAACATACATGTCAACATGACACATGTTATTCACTTACAAATGAGCTGATGAGCTTGATAAAGCGGCCCACATGGGCAGGACTTTTTTTATGGGCAGGAGGTTTTGTTTAGACAGCATGCTAGCCAACTAATCTGAATCTGATTTCCCCCATTTTTACAATCCTGATCCAGACAAATTCATGTCTGATTTTTAAGAGTAAGAGTTGTACATGGCACGAATAAGACCTAGGTCATGGGTTTGCTTGCATGGATTAAAAGTATGTGTATTTTGCATGCAACAAAACATTTTCTAAATGCATATGCATAAATCTGCATGCAATCTGAACTATGGTTACTAAACCTGACTACAGTATCTAAATGGATGGATCAGATGTTATCATTTACGCAGTGTGCACCGTCAGTCAGCATTACTTACCATAAACCAGAAATCTTTACAGCAGCAACCGTGGTCCTTGGCAACTCCCTTTAAATAGCGTGCTATGAGCATCCCTATACTGCCCGTGGTCATCCAGGAGATTAACATCAGGCAACCTGAAGCAGATCAGTATCATCAGGACCACAATAACGCTGATGTGGATCTAATGTGGATCCAGAGGCAGCCTGTCATGTGATGTACTCACCGTGTGCTTTAACAATCGCTGGGAATTCTTCAGCACTTGTAACGACCTGGCTTGGATCCTGTAAATTAGCCTTGGTACTACTGACATATTTATTTGTGTGGATCTGGATATTACCTACAAATGAAGATAATCATTCAGTTAGACGAACCAAATAAAGATTCTGTCATCATTTACTCATGCTATTCCACTTTTTCTTCTAGAAATCACAAAGGGAGATGTTTTGAAGAAAGTTCATGCTGCTCTTTTGCATACAATGAAAGCATACAATGACTAGGGACAGTCAAGCTTAGAAAAGCACCATCAATTTAGCATAAAAGAGTCAAGTCTTCTGATGCCGACTGATATATTTCTCTGAGGAATTTTCATTATTCACTGACAATCTCATCTTCTGTATATTCAAATTTTTTGAGCATTCCGCTGAACATCATTACATGCGTTTAACAGAAGAATGAAAAATCATCAGAGTTTGCAAGAACATGAGGGTGAGTAAAGGATAAGAGATTTTTCATCCTCATACAGGAAAATTTTCATATATTTAAACAAAACGAAAGCATAATATCAGAGCTGTCATTGTTAACTAAATCTAAAACTAAAACTATTCAAAATTAAAAACTAAAACTAATTACTAAAATTAAGAGTGAAACAAAAATAAAGCCAAATAGAAAATAATAAAAGACCATAAAACATTACTAAAACTTCAACTAAAATTAAACTGTCAAATGTAATGTAGTGTTATTTTAGTCAAATTTCATACTGATAATATAAAACAGATTATCAATACGAAATTAGACTAAAATAACAATACATTACCATTTGACAGTTTTTGGTCAATTTTGTTTTGATTTATACAACATAGAAGCACAGACCTTGACTGCTGGAGGGTCCGGCAGCAATCATGAGGTAGTACTCGCTAGTAGACGTTGCTCTACTTCCTGTGCTAATGACATTACGGGATGTAAAAGAACAATTGATAGTATTTCCATTCATCAGCGTTGTCCTGATATCAGTCACATTCCCCTGTAAACATGTAGAATATGTGTGATTGACGATATTTTATCACAAAACAGAAATGGTGGCATAATAGAGGAATATACCAGTGAGAGAATAGTTGGAGCTGTTTTTCCTGTGGAAATAGCATGTTGCACTTGGAGGTTGCCGCTGCTGTCCTTACCACAGATGTAGATGTCGTCATTGCCCTGAAAATATAAAACAACCAAAAAAAAAAACATGAGAACATATTGCTATCTCATTGTTCCTGGAAAAACAAAATCACATATGTGGTTTGCAGATATTTTTTTGTGGAATGCATAATTAGTCAATGCTGACAGAGGTCGGTCTCCAGATAAGATTCAGCTCAGTTCAGCAGATGTAGATCTCATGTTTCAGAAAAAAGAATAAAATAATATGTCCAACACCCATTTACAGTTTATTGACACATAACTGATATCCAGGCCTACACAGAGTCTGTGGAACACCATCAGTCTCAAAGTTCTACACACTTCATATTATATGTAGGTTTGTATATTCAATATTTTTAGACAAATAAAGAGGAAAAGGCCTGCTGATATCTCACCATTTCCTTGTCATCTGAAAACCCAATAGCAACGTATCCATCAGCTTGCCCAAACATTTCAATCCTCATTTCTGATTGGTTAGATGATGTCTGAACTGCCATGAAGTAGCAGGCTGTGTTGGCAGTTGGGTCACAGCTGCTGGGCTGACTGAAGCAGACTTTGGTTTTCCCACAATCAGGATTTGATGAAACCTAAAGTGAACAGAGAAATTTCTGCTGAATATAAAACAACCTACAGCACAAATCGATAGATAATTCATTTTCTTAGTTTTCATGCTCGTTTAAAATAAAAGCTAGACTTACAGTCGGAGCTGCAGTTGCAGGAGTTCCTGTATATACCACAGCAGAGCTCTTGACACCAACCCAAAAGGTAGTAAAATTTTTTACAAATGTTGCTCTGAAACAACCCCAAATGTTCCATTACAAACCATACTGAGAAATAAAAAAATAAGTATAAGCATCATACAAAAGTTAAACAACACACTCAAGACATTAAAAATGATACCTGAATTCTATATCACCGAGCTGTCCAGATGTAGGGGCCGTCCATTTAGCTTCAATTGAACTTTTATTACGGTTTGATGTGTGAGAGACGGAACTATTCTGAATAATATCATAATATAAATAATACTATAATATAAAAAAATGTATTATTTAAATACAAATATATATAAGTAGCCTTTACCACTTTCTCTGTATATAAAATAACATAATTTGATATATAATTGTAAGTTTCTTCTGCATCAAATGCTATGTAAATAATATATATAAACTCACAGCCACTCCATCGCAGGAGAGGAACTGCACATTAATGTCCGTCACATTAAAAGTGCCGATGGGAGTAGATGATCCGACTTGACGTGCTTGTAACATAAACCCTTTAAATTGATCTGCTGATTGGTTGTTTAGCGATACTGAGAAAGAAGAAACAGTTCAGTCGAACATCCTTACATAAAGACAGACCCTGATCTAACTTACATGAACTGATATCATGACCAGCTGTAAACAACATTTCACTGTTTACTGTCAATAGTGTTGTGTAGTATACTATAGTATAGTATGTATATATCATAAATGCATTACATTACATTGAGTAACAGAAACAGCACTTTTTAAATATGCTATTTTATAAGCATTTATAGCATGTGGTGTAACATTTAATAGCAACTCATTTCTAAAAGTTAGTTCTAAATGTAGTAGTATACTGTAAACATAATAAAATTAACAATAAAATTATTTTAATGATAACACTTTATTATAAGGTCTCATTTATTATCGTTAATACATTAGCAAACATTATGAGTGAAAAATATGAGCATTATTATTGTAAAGTGTAACCATTTAAATGATTATTGATTGACTGACTGATTGACTCTGAAATACTTCATTCTTAGTTAATGCAGGGCATTCTGTATTCAATTATTATTATTTTTGTCCAGGAAGTAGGCCTATTGTACAACTGACCTACTCAACTGTTGACCATTTCCACACCCCACACCAAATTGTAGAATTATAAATTCAACATCATTAAGAAATAACAAAAATATGGCAATTACGTCCACAACTTTGTCCACATGCAAGGTATGCAACTTCATGAGGTAAAAACAGCTATGAAAGGTCTTTTCAGCTCTTGAAAGCAAAGTAGCTGCAGTAGAACAGCCTCACCTGTGATTTGATCTCCCTCTTTAAAGGTGGTCTTGTCAGCAGTGACGGTGAACGGAGCAGAGCTGGACTGAGCGATGTTAGACCCGTGACCAGGCGTCATAGATCCACAAACAGCACCGACACGTCCGTTACCGTAACAGTGCACGACCCCAACACAGCACAGGAGAACATACAGAAACATCTGTGGAGATTCACAAACTCACTGTGAGTAATAAAACCATCATCAGGAGTAGCGATATCAATGATCAGCGACAGGGGGGTAAAGTGAGAGAACGAAAAATCTTGTTAAAAAAAAAACCTTTCGCAGGAAAATTCGGTGGATGCTCCTGCTACCGGCTTTGTTTTGGCTGAAACTATTTGTGCGCTCAAGAATCCAGTCACTGCTTCACTGTAGCGTATTGTCATTGTGGGCGGGGTTTACCTGAACAGGTAACTGATGCTGTAAGGTAACAGTGGGCGATCATGAGATCCCGTGACTAGGTAAGCAAAGGTTTTTTTTTGTTTGTTTGTTTGTTTGTTTTTTGTACTTCTGCTGAAACAATGAGAAACACATGCTTGCTTTCAGTCTCTTTTAATTAAAGCAAAGTAGCCTGTCAATAAAAATAAAATAAAATAACTATAGGTTGTTTTCCAGATGAAATATTGGTCTTACCTGCAACTTTTTAAAGAAAACATCATAAACATCTCCCGAAAAGTGGGAAACAATATGTCTATACAAATTGTATTTTTGTATTCAACTGTCTCAGTGGAGATTGTGAAGATCAGATATCAGCCCCAGTTAAAAAACAGCTCTATTGTACGCATAATGGTATAATTATGCAATATTTTCCCCATGCTGTATTTTCAACAGAAAATTATAAAAAATAAAATTAAAAAAAAGTTAATTAAAGTTAAAAATGGGGGAAGCAATATGAAAATTGTGAAACCCATTTATCCTTATAATGTTATAATGTCACTCATTATATATTGTAATGTCATATTTATCATTATAATGCTACAATGTAAAATGGCCAAATTCTCCTCTAATTTAATTCATGTTTCTTATGCAGATTTATATACATTTATAGGCTTGGATCTCCTAAAAAATTAATTGAGTGGATTATTAATATATATTTTATTTATTTATTTATTTTATTTATTAATTAAATTTATTTTAATTTGAAGAAGTGCTAAAACCCTTATTTTACATATTTTTTTCTTGTTTCAATTATGATATTTTACTTTAATTTTACGGTTTTTGTTTGGCAGGCATAGCTGCCATTCATTTGACTGTTTTTACACAAACACTGTTATTTTACAAATCATCACAGTCAAAAACTTCAATAAAGTGTCAAAGCAAGCTCAAGATGGTAAATTAACAGTTTTATTTGGAAGACAAAATACAAAGTATGTACAAATTTAAAAAAAAATTAATTTTACATTCCAGTTTTTGAAGAAATACAGCACATTTACATTAAAAATACTGTACTGATAGAACATTTTTTATCAAAATGTTGAATTAAATATTTTTAAGTTCACATCCAGAATAAATATTTCCTGACAATGTCACCCCCATGCCATCCAAGATGTTCATGTCTTTCTTTACTCAGTCAAAAAGAAATTAAAGTTTTTGAGGAAAACATTTCATTATTTTTCTCCATATAGTGGATTTCAATGGGAGCTAAAGTGTTGAAGGTCTAAATTTCAGTTTCAATGCATCTTTCAAAGGGCTTTACATGATCCTAGTGACCCTTATTCCTCAGCTGGGATCATGTAGAGATCTTTCAAGCTGAATTGAAACAGCAATTTGGACTTTCAACCTGTTGGCTCCCATTGAAGTCCACTATATGGAGAAAAATCCTGGAATGTTTTCCTCAAAAACCTTAATTTCTTTTCGACAGAAGAAAGAAAGGCATGAACATCTTGGCGTGAGTAAATTATCAGGAAATTTTCATTCTGCAATTGAACTAGTCCTTTAAAACTGAAGAAATACAAAACTGATACATCTACAAGATTGTCCAGATTGATTCTAAAACAATTTTATTATTCAGATGTAAATTTACATTATCAGTGAATTCTTCATAAACAGTTCTTCAGAATAACTAAAAATTGCATTTCTATCTTATCAGTTACTCTCATGATGAGGTCATAATTTTACCTTTGAGATAGGTGGAGAAAGAGACAAATTGTGCTGTTTGCTGATAGCTTTGTATCTTGTATTTTCCACATACATTTTATATTGTAATCCACAATATTCTATTGACTCCTGTGGACTCCATATACAGTGTCCAAAATTATTAGAACACTTTGCTACTGATGCTTTATAAACAAAAATTTCCCATGAGAAATTGCATACTGCAATTCTAATGTGGTGTAAATAATATGTAGTTTACATTTTCTCCATTTTCTGTAAAAGTACTGTAGGTTAGACAAAGTTAAAGGTGCAGTAGGAGAGCTCGGAAAATGCTAACTTTAGCTTGATAGCACTGAAAGCGAATGTCCCACCCTCCCTGCAATCGCCGTCCAAAGCCACGCCCCCTCAACGCACATACGCTCAAAGAGCAGAATACCAGAGACAACATTAAATTACTACATCATCGGTTTCCAATTACAGTCCTCGCGCCCTCCCCGCTCTGCACTTTTCATATGTACAGTGGGTACGGAAAGTATTCAGACCCCCTTAAATTTTTCACTCTTTGTTATATTGCAGCCATTTGCTAAATTCATTTAAGTTCATTTTTTTTCCTCATTAATGTACACACAGCACCCCATATTGACAGAAAAACACAGAATTGTTGACATTTTTGCAGATTTATTAAAAAAGAAAAACTGAAATATCACAGACTAAACTATCAGACTAAACTATGTATGTCATTTTACCTGCAGAAGTTTGTTGTGTAAAGTAGGTTCTTGAAGTCAGAACAATGAGCTTTTGTTGCCCATGGACAGACAATAAAGCAACCATGACTTGGCAAAAAAGAAAGAGCAACCAAATTGTGGATCTAAATTAAGATCTTTTTCTAGTAAGATTTTGGACAATGAATTTACAGAATGAACTAAAGGACCATTTGTATTTAAATGTTACATGTACTTTAATAATCACAAATGGGCATAAATCTTTTTTTTTTTCACCAACAAACCAAATCTAAATATGCTGGTAGTAACTAACAAGAGTGTAAACAGAAAATCCTCTCTAAAAGTGAGCTGCCACAATCAAAAGTCCAAATGTTTCCATTTCTACCAAACATCTCAGAGAGTAGCAGCACATATTTGTATCTGCACAGGGTTGTGAATTTAAAACTATGTCCTCTGAACTTAGGAAGGCGGCAAAAGTATATGAGAGCTTGTCCTTGACATAATCATAAATCATATAGGGCCTCCAGAACAGTGGCGATGGACCAAGCCTGTGTTTCACAACTGAACAGGCAGTACTGTACAGTCATTGGTACATTTGCATTGGTCAGCTCAGGTAAACCATTCCAAGGTGATCTAGATCAAAGAGAGAACATATAGATAAGAAATATTGTATAGTGTGCAAATTAGACAGATACTTAATATTTAAATTCCTGTACATTCAAATCATTCCACTGTTTTGAAAGAAATAAAACCCCTTTTGTATTATACTGTATATACCCTTTCTAGATGTGTATAAAGTCCAGACAGAACATTCTTCACCAGGTACATGCTTTCTTTGTACTTCTCCTGGCCTATTTTCTTAAAGTTTGGC
This sequence comes from Onychostoma macrolepis, assembly GCF_012432095.1. Taxonomy (NCBI): domain Eukaryota; kingdom Metazoa; phylum Chordata; class Actinopteri; order Cypriniformes; family Cyprinidae; genus Onychostoma; species Onychostoma macrolepis. The sequence continues at coordinate 7,445,982 of NC_081178.1, read as the reverse complement.
TCATAAGAGGCATCCAACTGGCCAAATTCCTGTAAATGAATGATGAAATGTTAATACGTGCTTAAAAATAAAGGTGCTTAAAAGGTTCTTCACAGCGATGCCATAGAAGAACCTTTTTGGTTCCACAATGAATCATTCAGTCAAAGGTTCTTTAAAGAACCATCTCTTTCTTACCTTTTTATAATCTGAAGAACCTTCTTTCACCACAAAGAACCTTTTGTGAAACAGAAAGCTTCTTCAGATGTTAAAGGTTCTTTATGGAACCATTAAGACAAAAAAGGTTCTTCTATGGCATCGTGAAGCACCTTTATTTTTAAGAGGTAAAACAAACTAATAATGTAATCTCTTACAGTATATCTGAAACAATTTATACTTGTTAAAGGGATAGTTAAATTAAAATTGTCATAATTTACTTGTTCCAAACCTGTATGAGTTTCTTTCTTCTGTTAAACATAAAAGAAGATGTTTTGAACAATGTGAGTAACCAAACAGTTGCTGGTTACCCACATTCAAAGTTATCTGGTCTTTAATGATGTTTTCAATATGCAAGCACAAAAACATTTATACATTTTTCATTCATGGAATGTTTTTTTCACAAATGTTTTAGCTGGAAGTTTGTCTAACATTTTGTACTGTAAATGTTACTAATAGTTTCAGAATGCTCCCATAATTCCCATAGTAATGTTTGCAAAATTATAAAATGGAATGTTGCCTTAATGTTGGCATAACCAAGAAAAGCATTTTAAAAACTGAACATTCAGAAATAACATTTTCATAACTTAATGGAAATGCTAGCAAAACGTTTAGTTAGCTGGGTCATGTGATCTCACCCATGAGAAGCCAGATTTTTCTAGAATTTTTAATCATCTTTTTAAAAGTTCTGTTCCTTTTTAGGTATAAAACGTTTAAAATTAAGAAACATGTCTGAATGCATCTTTAAATATTAACATCTCTCTTCATATTGTTACTGCATTGCTCCTATTAACCGATAAGGGGGCAGAATTCAGCAGCATACAAATAACGGTACTGGCTTTTCTGGCAAAATATCAACTTTTTGTTGCAATAATATTGGATGTATAAGTACGTACATACCAGGAAGTCCACCTTTTTGATATACATAAACATATGTTTCTAAAAATGCTTTTAACCCTCAATTATTGAGTTTAACATCCATTCTTACTTGCCTTCGTGTGGGCTATATCTCTATATCTGAGGTCTCAGGTTGATGGACTGGGGTCTCAGGTTGTTGAGGAGCTGGCACAGGAGGTCCCCATCCCGCAGGGTCTGCGCCAGGTCGAACACCTGAGAAGACTCCCTTGGTGGCAGCACCTTAGCCTTACAATTGATCAGCCATAACCCTTACGAAAATCAATCATGGTTTTACTACAAATAAAACCAAGGTTAAACCATCGTAACCACAAATTAACCATGGTTTTACTACACTAACCAGAGTTTAATCACTCTGTATTTGTAGTAAAACTGTGGTTATACAAATGGTAATCAATACACTAAAAAAACTATGGTTACTACACTTTAAAAACCATGTTTAATTAGCAGAATCACGGGCGATATAATGACTGGATGGTGTTTCCAGGGTTGGAGCACCAGCGGAGAGTGACTGATCCGTGTGCCGCTGCTCTCCCCACTCGCTCTTTCACCTCTTATTTTCGCTCTCTCTATCTTTCTCTGAGGAAGACAGAGAGAGAAATTCTCTGTTATAGGCTATTGAAAAGGGAAACTTATGGGGCCATTGTTTATTAACTTTACAGTAAGTTAGCAATTTAACGTTAAAACAACGCTTTATCATCAACACTTGTCTGCTGCTGCCTGAACAAGAGACCTCCTTACTGAAGTAAAAAGGTTGGGTCCCCAGTAGCAAACAATGGAGCGCACTCTGCTGGACAAACAAAGTAATTAGGCCCTACACCATTTCTTTAAAAAAAAATATTTTTTAAATCGGTGGCATATCTGCGGCATATACACTGATGCCGATCTGCGACAGGCTCATATCGGCTGGCAAAATGATAAATCAGTCGGGCTCTAGTTGTGACTCCGCTGATTCAAAGTTGTGCTGGCCGCTGACCCCGACACAGTTGGCCTGTAAATTGGGGCACACAGCAGAGTCCTAGTATTGCCATTTTTTCCTGTCTGTTTTCTCTGTTCTGCCACGACTGCCCTCCACTTTTACCAGCCGAACACCAGGAGGCCTGTGCTGAAACAGCAAGAACTACGAGGCACAACACTGTAAAAGATGAAAGCCAACCAACTGACTTCACACAAGCTGCTAAATCAACACCAGAGTGTTTCAGTGAGGTCCTGAATGAGGAGTGCTCAAGGCTGCATTGTGGACATTAACCCATATACTGTAGCTAGGAGTTTGCTTTCACTTCTTTGTCTAATGTGAAGGCATAAATTGGGAATACTGTTGAAAATTGAATGGGTTTACTGATTACAACACATTCCTGGTCTTAATGCAAACAATTCATCTGTACATGTTTTTCCAAAATAAATGAATGTTTTTGTAATCTTAGATCATACTTAGGACTAATGTATTAGTCCAGTTTAACTAGTTTAGCCATTCAGTTCAACTAACATTCATCTGTACATCTAAGGGTATCCAATTCAGCAATTATTAGTCCAAAGAGGTAAACAAAATGGTCTATTTATTAATCTATAAAATGTACGAAAACATTTCAGTTGAAGAATTCTTATTTCATCCCTTAAATAGTCTGAAAAATGTACAATAAAAAATATTACACTTTCATAAAAATACCTTTTATGACACTGCCATCTAGTGGTTGAGTGCTGTGGACTTGTACACTTAAGTTACAATCACAATAAATGTCTATATATACACATAAATATTATATAAAAATATTTAAAACATGTATCATATATTTTCCATTAATGTTTAATCAACGTTTGTTAAGTTTACAATAAAATAAAATATGGATAACTTATTTTCTGGATTTTTTAATTAAATCCTAGGATAATTTAACTATTGTTTTTCCATCCATCGTAATGAGCAACTTACAGTACAGTAATTGTAAGAACAGTCTCCTAATAGTATAATGCAGTTGTTTCTTAATCAAAGGCACAGTGGTTAATCTATAATGGGAAAGAATGCTGTATTAACTAAAAATAAAAAACAAAAGATCATGTAGTGATTCTACTGGGCTGAACACTGAGTTACTTAGAAAAATATAACAAATACCAATTTGCATACTCATACAGCAAAAGAGCCAAAAATTGGCCTCAAAACCAGTAAGGAAGGCCGTAGAATGTTGGGGTTATTTAAGTTCTTCCTATTCCTACAAGAAGTGTTATCAAGAAGGCCAGGTTTCCCAATAAATACAGGACAAGCAGGACTGTTTCAGGTCTCATCTAACAAAAACAAAAAAAGTATTATTGTAAAACATGAAAAGTACATGAGCACATTGTATATTTGTAGCTAAAATATCTATATAATGAGATGTAAGCTCATTTGTCTTAGACTTATTTGTCTTTATGAGCTTATGTTACACTTACCGATCCAAAACTGAAAATCTCAGAATCTAAAATAAAATGACAAGAGTAAAATACAAAGTTAATGCATTCCATTATTTAAATAATACATTTTTACTGTATTTTTATCAATTAAATAAAGCTTTTGTGAGGCCTAGATACTTCTTTTTTGAACGGTAGTGTAAATTAATATATTTTTCAAAATAACTTTTCAAATACCCTTTTTCTTGGCGCGCAGGTTAAGATCTTGAAGAATGTATGTCAGGGCCTCCCAGGTAACAAAACCTCCCATAACTTTTAACATCCATCCATCCTCCTTATATTCTTCAAACAGTGCCAGACCAGTGAAAATTGCAGCAACTGTGTCACAGAATAAAAAGGGATACTGTTTTTCTTCTGAGGAAATAGAAAATGCTGATAAAGATAATAAAGTTGTTGTCATACCTGCGAGGCCTTTGATAGCTAAAGCAATGAAGGAATGGGCCCAGTTAAAAATAAACCTCCTGCAAAGAAAACCATCACATTAACAGTAATGCTTCCCCCTCATTTTTCCATTTCTTATTTGGTTAAGAGAAGTTTCTCTCACCGTTCGTGATTTGGCTCACAGCGGAAAGCAGCAACTATGGGCTGAATAAGACTGAGGATCATCACCAAACAGCCCAGGACCGGATGAGCCCCCTACACACACAGAGACACTCCACTTTAATCATCTGAAATAAACAGTATTTCAATATAAAACCCTTTATATTTTATATATCTGTGTGGAAATGCATTTTTACTGCCAAATTAATTTTTTTTAAAGAATGTTCTGTCATTCCATTTGTTGTCATCATATTGCTGCTGTTGCTGTTTTTGGGCGATTAGCCTCACTTTGCTTTTATATTCACTATATGTAAAAAAAACACTGCTTATACTACTTATAAACATCATTATTTTATCATATACATAGTCATTTGAAAAAGTTAGGGCACCCTATTGAATTCCATGGTTTTCGGTCTCATTCAGGACATCATAAAAATTATCTTAAATTTTGGAAAATAAAACCTCAGATGAACAACATCAAATTATATATCACACCGTGTCTTTATTTATTTAAGAAAAATAAAGCCAAGATAGAAAAGCCATGTGTGACAAAGTTAGGACACCCTATGATTCAACTGCCTGTAGATCCACTTTTAACAGCAATAACTTGAAGTAATAATTTTCTGTATGACTTTATCAGAGTCTCACATTGTTCTGGAGGAATTTTGGCCCACTCTTCTGTACAATGTTGCTCCAGTTTATTGAGGTTTGTGGGCATTTGTTTATGCACAGCTCTTGCCACAGCATCTCAGTGAGGATGAGGTCAGGACTTTGACTGGCTATTGCAACAGTTGCCCAGGTCCTGTGGCTTCAAAACAAGCCCAAAATCATCATCCCTCCACCAGCACGTGCGACTTTTGGTATGAGGTGTTTGTGCTGATATGCTCTTTACATTTTCACCAAGCGTGGCACTGTGCATTATGGCCGAACATCTCCACTTTGGTCTCGTCTGTTCGAAGGACATTCTTCCAGAAGTTGTATGGTTTGTTCAGATGCAACTTTGCAAATGGTGCTGCTAGAAGAGTCTTTCTTCTGGCAAGCCTCCCAAACATGCCATACTTGTCCCATATTTTTCTAACTGAACTGTCATGAACTTTATCATTTAACATGTTAACTGAGGCCTGTAGAGTCTGTGGGTTGTCTGCCATTTCTCTGAGCATTACATGGTCTGATCTTGGGGTGAATTTGTGGGATGCCCACTCCTGGGAGGATTGATGTCTGTTTTGAATGTCTTCCACTTGTGAATAAACTTCCTCACTGTAGAATGATAGACTTCCGTACGACTCTTTCCAGATTGATGGCAGCAAAAATTGCATTGGTGATGTCTTACCTCCTTGGCATTGTGTTAACACACACCTGAAGGCTCCAGACCAGCAAACTGGCAAAACATCTGCTTTTATAGAGGTGCTCACTCTTGCTGATGATCAGTTAATCAAAGGCATTTGATTAGCAGTTCCTGACCGTTACTTACCCTCTTAATTCCTATGTTATCAGTAAGGATGTCCTAACTTTGTCACACATGGCTTTTCCATTTTGGCTTTATTTTCCAAAATTTAAGAACTGCCAAGGACCAGATATTTATTTTTTTATTATGCCCTGATACAGAAAACCATGGAATTAAAGAGGATGTCCTAACTTTTTCACATGACTGTATAATAAATACATAATCAGTGTTGGGGGAAGTTACTTTTAAAAGTAATGCATTACAATATTGTGTTTACTCCATGAAAAAATTAACTAATTAAGTTACTTAGTTACTTCTTATGGAAAGTTTTCTTATTTGTTTTTAAATTTTGTTATATTTGTTCAGTCAGTTATATTATATTATATTGTTATATTATATTATATGTATATAAAATTTGTTATATTTTTGGCAACTGTAAGGGCCCTTTCACACCTTTCACAAAAGTAAAATCATTCCCAATTTCTCTCAACACGGAGACAGGAGAGGCTTCAGTGAATAAATGGGAAAACAAAGTAACTTGCGTTACTTATTTGAAAAAGATATTTTGTTGTAAATTTAAAAGCAACGTGTTACTTTACTTTAAGTTACTTGGAAGAAGTAATTTGATTATGTAACTCACATTACTGTAATGTGCCACCCTAACACTGTATATAATATTTAATTAAAAATTAATGTTTGTTTATTTATTTACATTTTTTATGTATTTTAGCTTACCCCACTCCAATCCCGGGCATAAGAAAACACCAGTATGAATGCGATGGCTGTGGCAGTGACTGACAGGGACATCAGAGACACATGGGCCTTTAGAACAAGAAATAAGCTATATTTATTTATTACAAACATTTAGCATGTTTAGCAGGTCAGTTCATGTACATTCAAATGAAAATGTATTAAAACAGATGAAACACACGATTTGAATGCATATTAGCTACATCCAGTCCAATCATTTTTTAAGAGAGCTGACATTGTGCTGAAATGTAAATTACTCAATATTATCTTTGTATTTATAGAACAGTTGTATAAAAGTACTATTGGGCTGTAATCTATTAAATTTCATATAATACAATAAAGGTAGTTAATGACAAGTGATGTTCACACACCATAACTAGCTTATTATCTTATCTTGCTCACACTAACTGCACACATACTTATTACTGCAAAGAATTTATCAAAGAAATTTTCCCACTGTCATGCTGACATGGCACATGTAATTCACTTACAAATGAGCTGATGAGCTTGATAAAGCGGCCCACATGGGCAGGACAAGGCTTTGTTTAGACAGCATGCTAACCAACTCTGAATCTGATTTTTTTTTTCAGCATATACAGCTCAAATCTGTTTTGTTTATAGTCTAAACAGTGAAAAATTAAAATCCAGATCCACATTTTTACAATCCTAATCCAGCCAAATTCATGTCTGATTTTTAAGCATAAGAGTTGAACATGGCACTAATAACATCCACAGTAGGCCATGGGTTTGATTGTATGAATTAAAAAATGTATACTTGGCATGCAACAAAAATATTGCCAAATGCATATGTGTAAATCTGCATGCAATCTGAACTATGGTTACTAAACCTAACTACAGTATCTAAATGGATGGATCAGATGTTTTCATTTGCGCAGTGCGCACAATCAGTTAGCGTTACTTACCATAAACCAGAAATCTTTACCGCAGCAACCGTGGTCCTTGGCAACTCCCTTTAAATAGCGTGCTATGAGCATCCCTATACTGCCCGTGGTCATCCAGGAGATTAACATCAGGCAACCTGAAGCAGATCAGTATCATCAGGACCACAATAACGCTGATGTGGATCTAATGTGGATCCAGAGGCAGTCTGTCATGTGATGTACTCACCGTGTGCTTTAACAATCGCTGGGAATTCTTCAGCACTTGTAACGACCTGGCTTGGATCCTGTAAATTAGCCTTGGTACTACTGACATATTTATTTGAGTGGATCTGGATGTTACCTACAAATGAAGATAATCATTCAGTTAGACGAGTCAAATAAAGATTCTGTCATCATTTACTCATGCTATTCCACTTTTCTGTCCAGAAATCACAAAGGGAGATGTTCTGAAGAATGTTTATGCTGCTCTTTTGCATACAATGAAAGGATACAGTGACTAGGGACAGTCAAGCTTAGAAAACATCATAAAATTAGCGTAAGAGTCCATACTTTCTGTGCACCATATTACAAGCCAATCGATAGCTTTCTTTCAGGAATTTTCATTATTCACTGACAATCTTACCATCTGTATATTCAAACTTTCTGAGCATTCTGCTAAACTTCTTTACTGTACAGTATATGCATTTTATGGAAGAATGAGAGTGCAACAACTGAGTAAAGGATGAGAGAACTTCATTGTCATATATGATAATTATGATAATATATGAATTACTAAAACAAAAATAAAGCCAGCTATAAATATTTAAAAAATAATATTAGTGATTATAAAAATAAAATTAGTTAAATGATTTTTAAATTAATAAATTCTATAATAGCAATAATTATACTATATATACATATATATTACTATTCTAATTGTATCATTTATGGACCCTTTTCACAAGATTGTGATGACACGTTTCAATGATCATCAGCATCTTTAATCCTCCAAAGTTTTTCTTTTTTTTTTTTTAAATATAAAAAACATTTATAACACTATATTTTGTATTAAATTATATTTGCATCAAATTACAAAAAAATCCAAAACGAATTAACGCTAAAGCGAGGGTGTTTCTAATACAGTGTTTATGGGAGTGATGGTAAATTTGATATTGTTCTCTGTCCTGACTGCCGTCATTCTGTATTTTTTCTTCTTTTTTTTTTTGAAAGTCATGAAAACATTATCATGGAGTTTTTCTTTTGCTACTTGAGCAAATGGGAATGCAAAAAATATTTGTGGTAGACTCCAATTCACCGCTATAGAAGTGTACCCAGCTATGACGACTTCTGCTCTTGAGAAACCCAGAAATGTGAAAAATTATTATTACTATTATAACTATATATATATTTTTTATTAATATAAAATATATTATCAATAGAAAATCTTACTAAAATAACACTACATTACATTTGACATTTTTTTATATAACATAGAAGCACAGACCTTGACTGCTGGAGGGTCCGGCAGCAATCATGAGGTAGTACTCGCTAGTAGACGTTGCTCTACTTCCTGTGCTAATGACATTACGGGATGTAAAAGAACAATTGATAGTATTTCCATTCATCAGCGTTGTCCTGATATCAGTCACATTCCCCTGTAAACATGTAGAATATGTGTGATTGACGATATTTTATCACAAAACAGAAATGGTGGCATAATAGAGGAATATACCAGTGAGAGAATAGTTGGAGCTGTTTTTCCTGTGGAAATAGCATGTTGCACTTGGAGGTTGCCGCTGCTGTCCTTACCACAGATGTAGATGTCGTCATTGCCCTGAAAATACAAAAAAAAAAAAAACACTTTAAAACCATATGAACATAATACTGTCTCACTGTTCCTCACATGTAGATCTCATGTTTCAGAAAAAATTTAATATGTCCGACACCCACTTGGATGTACATAACTGCTAGTCTGTGGAACACCATCAGTCTCAAAGCTCTACACATCCCCCATTTTACATAGGCTTGTGTATTCAAAATTTTTAGACAAAAAAAAAGAAGAAAAGGCCTGCGGAAAGCTCACCATTTCCTTGTCATCTGAAAACCCAATAGCAACGTATCCATCCGCTTGCCCAAACATTTCAATCCTCATTTCTGATTGGTCAGATGATGTCTGAACTGCCATGAAGGAGCAGGCTGTTTTGGCAGTTGGGTCACAGCTGCTGGGCTGACTGAAGCAGACTTTGGTTTTCCCACAATCAGGATTTGATGGAACCTAAAGTGAACAGAGCAATTTCTGCTGAATATAAAACAACATACAGTACAAATCGATAGATAATTCATTTTCTTAGTTTTCATGCTCGTTTAAAATAAAAGCTAGACTTACAGTCGGAGCTGCAGTTGCAGGAGTTCCTGTATATACCACAGCAGAGCTCTTGACACCAACCCAAAAGGTAGTAAAATTTTTTACAAATGTTGCTCTGAAACAACCCCAAATGTTCCATTACAAATTACAACAAGAAATATAAACAAAAATGAAAAATAAGTATAAGAATCATACAAATGATAAACGTAAGACATTAAAAATGATACCTGAATTCTATATTGCCGAGCTGTCCAGATGTAGGGGCCGTCCATTTAGCTTCAATTGAACTTTTATTACTGCGTGATGTGTGAGAGACTGCTCTACTCTGAATAATATAAAAATATAAATAATAATAACAATAATATAAAAATGGGGCAATTTCTGATATTTGGCCAATGTTATTTCAACAACAAACTAGCTTATTAGTAAAATGGATATGAAAGAATACAGTGGGGAAAAAACAAAAATTGATCCCCTGCTGATTTTGTACGTTTGCCCACTGACAAAGAAATGATCAGTCTATAATTTTAATGGTAGGTTTATTTTAACAGTGAAAGACAGAATAACAACAACAACAAAAAATCCAGAAAAAACATTTCAAAAAGTTATACATTGATTTGCATTTTAATGAGTCAAATAATTATTTGACCCCTTCGCAAAACATGATTAGTACTTGGTGGCAAAACCCTTGTTGGCAATCACAGAGGTCAGACGTTTCTTGTAGTTGGCCACCAGGTTTGCACACATCTCAGGAGGGATTTTGTCCCATTCCTCTTTGCTGATCCTCTCCAAGTCATTAAAGTTTTGAGACTGACATTTGGCAACTCGAACCTTCAGCTCCCTCCACAGATTTTCTATGGGATTAAGGTCTGCAGTTGTCCTGTCCACCTCTGTGTTTGACGGTGGGGATGGTGTTCTTGGGGTCATTCCTCCTCCTCCAAACACGGCGAGTTGAGTTGATGCCAAAGAGTTTGATTTTGGTCTCATCTGACCACAACACTTTCACCCAGTTCTCCTCTGAATCATTGGCAAACTTCAGACAGGCTGTACATGTGCTTTCTTGAGCAGGGGGACCTTGCGGGCACTGCAGGATTTCAGTCCTTCACGGTGACTATGGGCCCAGCAGCCTTGAGATCATTGACAAGATCCTCCTGTGTAGTTCTGGGCTGATTCCTCACCGTTCTCATGATCATTGAAACTCCACGAGATGAGATCTTGCATGGAGCCCCAGACCGAGGGAGATTGACAGTTATTTTGTGTTTCTTCCATTTGCGAATAATTGTACCAACTGTTGTCACCTTCTCACCAAGCTGCTTGGTGATGGTCTTGTAGCCCATTCCAGCCTTGTGTAGGTCTACAATCTTGTCCCTGACATCCTTGGACAGCTCTTTGGTTTTGGCCATGGTGGAGAGTTTGGAATATGATTGATGGATTGCTTTTATACAGGTAACAAACTGAGATTAGGAGCATTCCCTTTAAGAGAGTGCTCCTAATCTCAGCTCCTTACTTTTATAAAAGACACCTGGGAGCCAGAAATCTTGCTGATTGATAGGGGATCAAATACTTCACTCATTAAAATGCAAATCAATTCATAACTTTTTTGAAACGTGTTTTTCTGGATTTTTTGTTGTTATTCTGTCTCTCACTGTTAAAATAAACCTACCATTAAAATTATAGACCGATCATTTCTTTGTCAGTGGGCAAACGTACAAAATCAGCAGGGGATCAAATAATTTTTTCCCCCACTGTATATATACAATTTTATAAGTAGCCTTAAGTGTACCAGTTTATACACTTATATACTATATACAATTATATATTATATACAATTGTCTGTGTTTCTTCTCCACCAAACACTATGAAAATAATGTATATAAACTCACAGCCGCTCCATCACAGGACAGGAGCTGAGCATTAATGTCCATCACATTAAAAGTGCCGATGGGAGTAGATGATCCGACTTGACGTGCTTGTAACATAAATCCTACAAATTGATCTGCTGATTGGTTGTTTAGCGATACTGTGAAAGAAGAAACAGTTCAGTGGAACTTTCTTACATAAAGACAGACCCTGATCTAACTTACATGAACTGAAATCATATGATGACCAGCTGTAAACAACATGTCACCAATTACTGTCAATAGTGACTCAACATAATCTTATTATAAATTATAAATTCATATAGTATAGTGTTGTGTAGCACAGTATAGTATATGCCATAAATGCAGTACTTTTTAAATATGCTATAGTATAAGCATTTATAACATAACTAGCTAATTTCTAAAAGTTAGTAAACATAGTATACTGCACAATAACATTAAAATAATTTGAATGGTAATTTATATTAAGGTCTGATTTGTTAACATTAATGCAGTAGCTAAGGTTGAGTAGTAATATTAGTAATATACAGTATAGTCAACATTTGAAGTGGATCAAAAAAGTTCAAAGTTGTCCTAAGACTAGAATGCATTTTGGTTTTAGGTTTTGGGGCAACTTTGATGAAAGGTTTTGATCCACTTGACAAGTAGCCAATATTTAAAGTTAACAAAACGAAATCTTATTGTAAACTGTGTCCATTTATTTATTTATTATTATTTTATTTAGATCGGTTGTCTTTGAATCAGGGAATTCAGTGGTCAGATATGTTTTGTAGTGACAGCTGACCGTGATTGTATAAGGGACTGTTCATCTAAAAAAAAAAAAAAATTCCATTCTGTTTATTTACGCAGTAGCTAATACAGAAATGTAGCTTTAAAACCAGGCTGAAAGTATACTGTACAATTTATTATAGTAAGCTGTCTAATAATTCTAATATTTTATACTTTAGTAGCTACAAACTACCAAGTTTACAACACAGACCTACTGAAGTTATGTCTACTAGAACGGCAACTTCATGAGGTAAAACTAACTGGTCGGAATTGTGAGATATAAACTCGCAATTCTGAGAACATATCAGTCTTTTTTTCCCGTCAAAACTGGACTTTAACCCGCAACTCCGAGTTTATATCACGCAATTCTGACTATAACTCGCAATTGCGAGTTTATATCTCACAATTATGAGAAAAATAGTCAGAATTGTGAGCTAAAGTCGCAATAACCATTTTTTATTATTATTCAGTGGCGGAAACGGGCTTCCGTAAAAAATAAAATAAATAAAAAAGCTGTTTCCAAAGCAAAGTAGCTGCAGTAGAACAGTCTCACCTGTGATTTGATCTCCCTCTTTAAAGGTGGTCTTGTCAGCAGTGACGGTGAACGGAGCAGAGCTGGACTGAGCGATGTTAGACCCGTGACCAGGCGTCATAGATCCACAAACAGCACCGACACGTCCGTGACCGTAACAGTGCACGACCCCAACACAGCACAGGAGAACATACAGAAACATCTGTGGAGATTCACAAACTCACTGTGAGTAATAAAACCATCAACCGCATCAGTAGAGATATCAATGAACAGTGAAGAGAAGAAATAAAATCTTGTTAAAAACAACCTTTCGCGGGAAAATCCGGTGGATGCTCCTGCTACTGTTGTGGCTTTGTTTTGGCTGAAACCATTTGAGCGCTCAATAATCCAGTCACTGCTTCACTGTAAATAGCGTATTGTCATTGTGGGCGGGGTTTACCTGAACAGGTAAACGGTGGGCGGTCCCGAGATCCAGTGAGGCGGATATTAATAGGTAAGCTAGATCCTTTCTGTTTTTCTTTTTTCTGCTGAAACAAATAACACAGGCTGCTTTCAGACTATTTTAATTAAAACAAAGCAGGCCTGTATAATAATAATAATAATAACTAGGTTGTTTTCCAGATGAAAAATTTGTCTTACCTGCAACTTTTTAAAGAAAACATGATAAACATCTCTGAAGAAATTGGGAGATGCACATAATCTGTCTGTACTAATTGTATTTTTGAACAAGATAACGGTCTTAATGAAGCATGTGAAGATCAGATATCATGCCCAGTTAAAAACAACTCAATTGTATGCATATATTCCCCATATTTTCGACAGAAAATTAGTAAAAAATCATGGTTAAAAAAAAATCTTCACAGTGTAAAATTATCAAATTCTCCTTTAATTGAATTCATTTTTTCTAATGCATATTAATACACTTATTGGCTTAAAAAACCAATTAAATGGATTGTTATTATTTAATAAAGAAGCACTCGGCTCTGATGTTAGCACTCCTCTTTTGGCTTTTCCATAAAACATAGCATCAATTTAATTAAAATACCTGATATTACTTTTATCAATAAAAAATTCCCATGAGAAATTGTATAACCGCTTTTTCCAATGTGGTGTAAATAATATACTGTATATAATCTACATTTTCTGTAACTGTATGTTAGACAAAATTGATCTGTGGACAACATCTAATTAGCAAAGATGCAGAGAAAAAACTGATAGGCTACAGAAGAAATGCACAGAAAACTTTGAATGTGTAATTCAACATGTGTTTTCCTTGTAGGGGCAACCCAGAGAATTTAAATCTCATCTGTGTTTTCAATTCCAACCATGCTGGCATTATATGGCAACACTGTACCATAGTGGGTTAATCACACTGAACATATGTATTTTGTACGCTACATGGGTTGTTTTATTAAGCTGTCACTCTTAGATCAAAATTGAGATCAACAATAATGCAGGGCATCTCTGTAAGGCACGAGTGAGACTAAACTATGTACATCATTTTACATGCAGTAGTTTGTTGTGTAAAGTACGTAGGTTCATGAAGGCAGAACAATGAGTTTTTGTTGCCCATGAGCAGACAATGAAGCAACCATGACTTGGCAAAAAAAAAAAGACTGCCCATATTGTGAATCTAAATTAAGATCTGTTTGTAACAGCTCTAAGATTTTGTAATATGAATTTAGAGAATGAAACAAAAGACCAGTTGTATTTAAAGGTAAGGAATCTATTCTTTTTTTTTTTTTTTTTCATATGTACTTTCATAAATCATAAATGGGCATAAATCTGTTTTTTAACCAACAAACCGAATCTAAATATGCTGGTAGTAACTAACAAAGAGTGTAAACATGACAGAAAAACCTCTAAAAGTGAGTTGGCGCAATCAAAATATAATGTGTTTACATTTCTACCAAACATCTCAGACAGTAACAGCACATATTTGTGTCTGCACAGGGTTGTGAATGTAAAACTATGTCCTCTGAACTTCGCAGGAAGTTGGCAAGAAGTATATGAGAGCTTGTCCTTGACATAATCATAAATCATATAGGGCCTCCAGAACAGTGGCGATGGACCAAGCCTGTGTTTCACAACTGAATGGGCAGTACTGTCCGTTTTCATTGGTCAGCTCAGGTAAACCTTTCCAAGGTGATCTAGATCAAAGAGAACATATAGATATGAAATATTATATACTGTGCAAATGACTCATACTCAGTCTCCTGTAGTTTCAAATCATTCCACCGTTTTGAAAGAAATTAAACTGTATTATTGTATTGGTGTGAGCTCTGCAATACCTTTCTAAATGGGTATAAAGTGTAGACAGAACATTCTTGACCAGGTACACACTTTCGTTGTACTTCTCCTGGCCCATTTTCTTAGCAAAATAAAGCTTGGCTCGTAAGAAGTATCCAACTGGCCACAGCCATTCCTGTAAATTAATGATGGAATGTGCATAGTGAGAAAGAGAAAGAGAAAGAGAAAGAGAGAGAGAGAGAGAGAGAGAGAGAGAAAGAGAGAGATAGAACTATGTTAAAGGGATAGTTCACCCAAAATTGAAAATTGTCATTCTTTACTTGTTCCAAACCTGTTTCTTCTGTTGAACATAAAAGATGACGTTTTGAAGAATGTAAGTAACGAATAGTTGCTGAACCTCATTGACATCCATAGTATGGAAAAAAAGTACTACGGAAGCCAATGGAGACCACAAACCAAAATACTGTACATTCTTTTGCATTCAGCAGAAGAAAGAAACAACTTGAGGTTGAGGAAACAATGACAGTTTTAATTTTGGACAAACTATTCCTTTAATGTAATGAATGAAAACATACAGGTCCTTGGTGATAGTTGAATCCTTTTGCACAATTGTAGTTGTCATTATCCAGAGCGTTGTCATAAACACCACAGTACACCAGATCACTGTTAAACAAATACAGACACACCAACAAAGTTTCTAAATACAAATGACTTCACCAATGCACAAATGTTCTAGACTAAACCACTTATCAAACCATGTCCAGTCAGCCAGCCAGAAGAGCGCACTTTAACACAAGTAGCTGCTTAACCAACAGGCAGACAGCAGGTGTTGTTTTCTACTCACTCTGGATCCAGCGTTTTCATTCCCAGAGGACCGAGCAGCTTCTTCTCTACTATCTCTAAAGCCTTCCATGCTCTTTGCACTGTAAACAACTCTGGTGCCTAGTGAAACAAAGGACTGTATAACAGAACATCCTTAAAAATTCTTGGAAAGAATCTCTTATAAGCACTTGAACTCACCACCACCATGGCGATGGTGAAGTTGGGTCTGAGTTGGTAGTCACACCAGGGGCTAGAGGTCCCGTAACTGTCTTTGTAAATGCATTTCTTGTGGACCAGGTCAGGGTGTTGTTCATTTGGGTCTGAAGGGTCATCTGACACGTAGAAAAACCTTTCAAAATTATCCTGGATCAATTGATTCCACTCTTTATAGGACACCGACTGTTCTGTTCCTGGATAAAATGACACTGTAATGGTCATGATGAATCTTTAAAATATACGAAAATTGATTAGCATGCTGTCAGCTGAATATACTGTATCATAACAGTGAATTATGATACTACTGATGGTGTGTCTTTTCAACAGGACACGAATGTTTAGATTCAAAAGTGAGTCACTGTAGCAACAATCTTACGCACACGGCACACCACTAAAATGTTGCTTTGGTAGTTAACCTTTTCTGATGGAATGTAAATAAGTAAAATAAATGTACCTTATTTAAAATATAGTACTAAATAAAATAAATCAAAAGACAAAACAAGATAAAAAAAATATATATATATATATATATATATATATATATATATATATATATAATTACTGGCACCTTATTTTGTAATAAAATTAATTAAAACTAAATATTTTATTATTGCCACTTTATCTTGTAAGAAAAAAAAATAAATGGCACCTTTTTTTTGTAAAACTTATCTAAAATAAAAACATATTAATAGTAAATATTAATAAATATTTGTAAAAATCACTTTGTAATAAAATACAGTATTTCATTACTGGCACAAACAAACAAAAATAAGTAAGCATTGACAGTTTCATTGAGAATGAGACTGTGTTAAAGAGGATGTACCATCTCTGTGTATTGTGACAGAGGAGTATGGGAAATTTCCATTCTCATTCATCGTCATCAGCCAGCGCAGCGCTGACTTACAGAGACCCACAATCTCCACCGCAGAGCCGTCCCTGCACATAAACACAACACCATCATCCACTTGACGTATCGACGACTGGTTTATCCAGGCTCAAAGCTACTCAATCTCAGTGTTTCACATTGAAAGCGTTCTTTTGTGCTAAATACAGTGGAGCATTATATGGGTTTAGCATGACAGGTATGTTAGCGGGTAGTTATAGTACCTGGGTGTGGCTGGAACACCTCTATTATGGGCTTTGTTGCTCTCTCCCATTTTATCCATCCACGTTCCACAGTTGAAGCGATTTCCACCGTAAACAAATCCTGTCTCTGGATTTACTTTGGCTTCCACATTAAAGCCTATGGGACAGAACAATAGGAAAAGTGAGGTATGGTTTGAGACAGACATGCAAAAACAGTCTTTGACTGTGACTCACCTTCATCTCGCATGTTGTTGTCGATCTGTGGACCTGCGTTTCTCTCTCTGAACTCTATTCCCTGCATATGACGCTGCATAGCCTCTTGAATAACCACATATAACGGCTGGTCGTGAACCTGATACAATTCATGAACAAAAATATTAACAGTCTTCAGTCAAAATGAACCCATGCCACATCAAAAATAAACAAAAACAATAGTTTGTGCATTGTGCCTTTATAATCTTATTAAATATGTACAGATTTGCATGTTAAAAGTGATATATATACACACTCAACATAAAAATGTCACATAAAATTTTTTTTTAACAATTGTAAAAAGGTTGTTTAATTATACAAAACATTTACAAACATTAATAAAATAAAACAAAATCAAATAAAAAAAAACATTGGCATTCTGGAATATTCTGGCCATACATTTCAATAAAGCATTTTTTAATATGAGGACTAAGACTGTTAAGCTCCAAAATGACAAAAAGCTCCACAAAAACAGCATGGTGGTCCACATAAATCATATACCGGTCACGTGTCTGTTTCTGTTTAGTTCCGTTTTTCCCTTATTTGGTATTTCCTGTTCTAGTTCAGTTAATCTTCGTTCATTCGTATCACTGATCATTTCTTTAGCCACGTCCCGTAACAATAATAGCATAGTGTGATGAATTTAATGTTATTCACTTCAAATCTGGCCCTAGACATTCTTGGGCAATTAATTAGCCACTTTCATAGTATTTCTATGGTGCTTTTGTGTCCTTTTTGAAGTCTGAAAGCTCCAGTGCCAATTCATTGTAATTGCATGCACAAAAAAAAAAAAATCTCCTTTTGTGTTAAACAGAATAACCCAAGTCTGCACCTATTATGAACCGTGTGATATCACATTTAGTATATGAGCAAAATGTCTCAAAATGAAAGATGCTAACCATTGCTAATGTAATAAGCAATGGTGAAACAAAATCATAAAACTTGAATGTTTATTTATTCCAGTGGCATTGTACTGTATCAAGTATCATAAGCAGTCAGAGATTGTTTCCATTCTTACCACTGTCCCCAGGGGCTGTGCCTCAGAATCATCAGTGGGATACATACGTGACACAGGACACATAAGAATATCTGTGCCGTTGGGCACAATATTACAGTAGTCCTGGATACACTGAAGCCACCACCATACTGCATCACGGCAGTTATAACGGGCTGCGACACCCTGACCTAGCAGATTAGGGATCAGACCGTGGCGCATCGTGCCAGCAAAGGCCAAGATGATATTTCTGTCAGAAACAACATCAGATTAGAGGACGATCTCAGAGTTATTGGTATGCATTATAAAATGAGATGCTCACCTGGCCTCTAGGTACCTCCCTGTCAAAAGCATGAGGCCACGCAGCGCTATGAAAGTGTCTCGCCCCCAACAGCGGAAGATTCCAGTGGAAAAATGTGGCAGACCTGCATGGGTGAATACATTTTTTCATAAAACAAATCCCACATTAAAAAGTTAGCATTATACAACTTAAAGGGATAGTTCACCCAAAAATTCTGTCTTTAATTACTCGCCCTCATGTCGTTCTATACCCGTAAGACCATCGTTCATCTTCGGAACACAAATTAAGATATTTTTGATGAAACCCGAAAGCTTTTTGACCCTGCTTAAACAGCAACGCAACTACCACATTCAAGGGCCAGGTAGTAAGGTAGTAAATACATCGTTTGAATTGTTGAATAAAGTCGTTATTTGTGTTTTCTTTGACCACAAAAAGTATTCTCGTAGCGTCATAAAATTAAGGATGTCACATGAACTATTTTAATAATGTCCTTGCTACCTTTCTGGGCCTTGAACGTGGTAGTTGCATCGCTGTCTATGCAGGGTCAGAAAGCTCTCGGGTTTCATCAAAATATCTTAATTTATGTTCAGAAGATGAACAAAGGTCTTACAGGTTTGGAAGGACATGGGGGTGAGTAATAATGACAAAATTTTTTCATTTTTGGGTGAACTATCCCTTGAAGCCTCATTAAGCATGTGAATATGGTAGTATATGCGCAATTTTATAGGCATGGCAACACTTTTAGACAATATGCAGCTGGGGCCCTGCCTGGTATCAACCAAGTGGTTCTTTTTCTGTAATTTAAAGCATTAAATAAATATAAAAAGTCCTGGCAATCAAATGATTTACAGTAGATGGAACTGTTTATGAATCCAAACCTGCAGCAAGAGAAACGCAACACTGCTCCTCTTGTTTGGTCACACTGTTGAGTCTGACCGGGACATCCTCCAGTTCGGGAGAGAGAGGCGGCAGGGCAGCGACAAGACCCACACTACACATCTGAACTGACCCCAGGGCCAGCTGCTTAACCAGAGTTGACCCATTCTGAACAAAGCTGTAACCCATTACACACATTTACAAACTATACCCCACACAGTACAAATATTAAATACACTCTCATACTCTAATATTAAACTTTTAAAAAAGAGAACTAACCTGGACATTTGGTTGAAAACAGCATCTACAGCCGTGACGTACGCCCCGACAATAATGGCATCAAAATAACAAGGCACTAAGTAGCGTGGGATATGGTTGAGGTATGTAAATACAGAGCTGAACCACTTTCCAACCTATGAAAAATAAGAACAATTTATTTAGATGAGAAGTGTGCCACAACAAAGTGCAAAACAAAAAAGCTACTTTTATATATTTTTTAAGATAAGAATGGTTTGAAAAAGACTCGGGGTGAGTTGCATGCCAAACTTCATTACTTCCCCACCAAACATTACTAAAAACAGATTTCCTTTCTTACCTCCCGCAGAGCTCCACCTTTATTCATTAGGCGAGAACTCACGTAATCGATCATCCAATCACCTTGTCTGAGATTGTCACAGAACGGATGTCCAAGGTCATTTTTGGGCCGAATTTCTGACAACACTGACACGAAACCTGTGAGTAATAAAAGCATGAGGTTTATACAGTCACATAGCTACATCGACCCGAAACCAATCCTGTTACATGTGTATTTTGGCACCTTGTAGGCCTCCATACTTCAGCGGCATCCAGGATGGTATATTGTAGCAGCCACCACCATCTTCCTGTTCCTCCGCTTCACAGCGGAATAACAACACGTTCAACTCAGCCAGAGTCAGTTTGGACATTAAACTGTCACATGATTTAAAACAATAGGCCTTAGTGAGAGAACTGAATTAAACTGACTCATATCATTATGTATTCAAATTAACTGTCAAACAGCACATATTTCGCTTTCTAAACAAATGAATAACTGGGAAGTGTATTTGAAAATGATTAAGGTAAAAATGACTCACAAGTCTAAAGCTATTTTCAGGATGCCAGGGACATTGATGTCAGTCAGACTGCCGGATTTATACAGCCGGTTAAATTGTGAGAGTTGAGTTCGCAGGTAGCCGACCATTTTCTGAGAGTTTGGATCGAGACTCACCCTGTGAGATCGATTGCATTTTTAAATGAATTAATGTGCATTTAAAGCAATTATTTATTTGTGTTCATGTGGTTTTAAACAAACAAAATGCTGTTATTTTTCCATGGAACACAAAAAACACTTCCATGGATTTGTCCCGTCTTTCAAGCTCCAAAAAAGACAATCATTTCTTTGTGTGCATGTTCCATGGAAAATATTACAGCATTTTGTTTCACCATTGCTTATGTAATAAGCAATGGTGAAACAAAATCATAAAACTTGAATGTTTATTTATTCCAGTGGCATTGTACTGTATCAAATATGTGTGTGTGTGTGTGTGTGTGTGTGTGTGTGTGTGTATATATATATATATATATATACACACACACACATATACACACAGTCATGGACAAAAATATCGGCACCCTTGCAATTCTGTCAGAAAATGCAACCCTTCTCTCAGAAAATTGTTGTAGTTGCAAATGTTTTGGTACTCACATGTTTTTTTTGTGCATTGGAACAACACAAAAAAAAGAGAAGTCAAATCTGATACAATTCCACACAGAACCCAAAAAATTGCCCTGGACAAAATTATTGGCACCTTTAACTTAATATTTGGTAGCACCCCCTCTGGAAAAAATAACGGAAATCAATCGCTTCCTGTAACCATGAATGAGTTTCTTATACCTCTCTACTGGAATTTTGGACCGCTCTTCTTTTGAAAACTGCTCTAGGTCATTCAGATTTGAAGGATGCCTTCTCCCAACTGCTGTTTTGAGATCTTTCCACAGGTGTTCTATGGGATTCAGATCTGGACTCATTGCTGGCCATTTCAGAACTCTCCAGCGCTTTGTTTGTAACCGTTTGAGTGCTTTTTGAAGTGTGTTTTGGGTGATTGTCCTGCTGGAAGACCCATGACCTCTGGTGGAGACAGCTTTCTGACACTGGCCACTACGTTGCGCACCAAAATTCTTTGGTAATCATCAGATTTTATGACACCGTTCACACAGTCAAGGCATCCAGTGCCAGAAGCAGCAAAGCAACCCCAAAACATATTTGAATCTCCACCATGTTTGACTGTAGGGACTGTGTTCTTTTCTTTGAAGGCCTCATTTCTTTTTCTGTAAACAGTGCCATGATGTCCTTTACCAAAAGCTCTACTTTTGTCTCATAGTACATTCTCCCAGAAGGATTGTGGTTTTGTCACATAAGTTTTGGCAAACTGCAGTCTGTTGTCCTCCTGGGTCTCCTACCATAGCGTCCCTTTTCATTCAGATGGCGACGGATAGTGCGAGCTGACACTGTTGTACCCTGTGTCTGCAGATCAGCTTGAATTTGTTTGGAAGTTAATCGGGGTTCTTTATCCACCATTCGAACAATCCTTCATTATAATTTTTCATTAATTTTGCTCTTCCATCCACGTCCAGGGAGGTTAGCTACAGTGCCATGGGCTGTAAACCTCTTGATGATATTGTGCACAGTGGACACAGGAACATTAAGATCTCTGGAGATGGACTTGTAGCCTTGAGATTGTCCATGTTTTTCCACAATTTTTTTTCTCTCAAATCCACAGACAACTCTTTACACCTCTTTCTTTTCTCCATGCTCAGTGTGACACACAACACAAAGGTTGAATCAACTTTTCTCCATTTTAACTGGTTGCAAGTGTGATTACTATATTGCCGACACCTGTTACTTGCCACAGGTGTGTCTAAATACAAATTACAGGAGCATCACATGCTTGAAAAGCAATTTTATTTCTTACAATTCTGACAAGGTGCCAATAATTTTGTCCAGTCCATTTTTGAGTTCTGTGTGAAATTTTATCAAATTTGACTTTTCTTCTCTGTTTTTTTGTGTTGTTGCAGTGCAAACAAAAACAATATTAAGCACATGAATACCAACACATTTGCAATTGCAACAATTTTCTGAGAGAAGTGTTGCATTTTCTGACAGAATTGCAAGGGTGCCGATATTTTTGGCCAGGACTGTATATATATATATATATATATATATATATATATATATGCTATATATGTGTATGTGTGTGTGTAATTTATTTTTATATTATTATAATTTTTTACAATTATTTACTCACCCATATGTCAACTTTAAAAAAAAAAAAAAATTTGAAACACAAATATATTAAATAGGATTCATTTCATTTGGTGTGTGTTTGTTTACCTGAATGCAATTACACTACCAGGTGTGAGCTTTTCAAACAAAATCTCTTCAACAAACTCACTGCGACCCTTTGCGGTGGCATCTCCCGGTTTTACGATTTCACTGTCCTTTAACTGAAAATAAACACATGTATTCAGGCCTACATCAGAAGGGACATGCTTTGCGCACAAGTACAGTAGTCAAGAAACTATAAAAGCGATATATAAATAAACTATAACTAAAAAAAAAAAAAAAAAAAAGAGCATACAAAACAAAGAGCATGCCAACAAATACCCAGAATACCCACAGAACAGGTTCTCTGTCTGTTAGTCTTTTCTCTGACAGCCATACAGATATAAATGTGATCCCAGCAGCCCTCCCCTTCATGTCACAGCGCAGCTGCTACCAACACAAGTGTCATGTTACCTGGATGTGTTCGCGGATCTCAACCGTGTAGTTCGGCATGCCATTAATAAACCTCTCATCTTTCACATATGACTCAGTGTTTCTCTCCACTGTACGTGCTTCTAAAATCACCTCATCGATTTTACCTGCGAAATGAGATGGCAGATAAGAAAAAAACATGTCTTGCTGGTTAGAAAATGAAATGTCAAACTACATCATGTGCAACATATAAAATAAAACAGAGGAGTTTGATTAACAACAACATAACTGGAAAGCAAGGTGCATTCAGTGCTAAAAGTGTTCACATTTGTACCTGGGATGTACATGGGGGCCAGATGCTCTCTGTATTGGTGTGTTTCGGGGTTTTTAAAGGCCGTACGAGACACAGTCACAACAGACTGATGTGTGCTGGGACAATGCCTGGTCACAGCCACAGTGTCTTCATCCAGCTGATCTACGTAAACCTTTGACATGCATGATGAACACATATTAGACACAGACAGTCATGTGCAGATTGTGCACTGATGAGAGGTTAGGTTACAGGTTTAAACCTTACAATGGGTCCCTACCACCCTAGTAAATACTTAATAACACATTTGAATACAGAAAGAGATCTTCTACAGAGGTTTGAAAAAGTATTTGGATAGTTAAAGATGTGTGAATGTCTTTGAATTAGATAGTAATACTCAGTGGTATTTATTAAAAAAAATACACAGTACACATTTAAAGGAAAAAATAATTAATAAAAAGTTTTTAATGTTAAACACTAGATATGCTGTTCAAAATTAATTTAAAATATCTGAATACTTTTTTGTTGTCAAATGTTAGTAGAAATGCAAAAAGATTTCATAAAAGTGAAGTTTGTCCTAAGAAAAGGTGAGAAATTTGAGAAATTTGTTTGCAGATGTAAAAAATATCTACTGCATAATTCATGCATTCATATACATTTTCTTTCATTTATTTATTCCTATATTTTTAGTTAAAATTATTAAACATAAGGTTTATACACAAAAGGTGTATTATCTTAAAAACAAAAAAGAGAATGAAAGAAAGTAAAAATTTTTAGAGCTTAATTAGAGATATAATAAAGAGATACAAAAACATACTTTTTAAAAAAAAATTGTCTCTTAAAAGTTCAAATACTGTTTAGGCCATTGTAAGTGCTTTAAATAAACCTGTTTCACATTTCTTATTTTAAAAAGACTTTGCATTCTAAGTTCATCTGATATGAGTGACAAGTTGAAACTATTCATAACTGTGTCACAGACGCTGTCTGATGAAGTTTGAACCTGAAACATTTCTTTAATCTAAATTTAATCCAAGGGAATACAACTTTAATCAGTTTAATCAGTATAAAGAACTTGATTACGAGTATCAAAGTCTCCTTCTGCTGTTGGCAGTTGTGACTCATAACACATTTTTTTTATATCAGTTATAAGTAAACATGATCCTGACCTGGGTGAAGCCCTTCTCTGCCAGCTCTTGGTGGAGTTTGTTGAGGGCAAGTTTTCCTGCCATTATACCAGTCTGGAGGTTCACCTCTCCAACAGAAGAAGGCAGTGCATCAGGATTCCACTTGGGGTATAGACGCTCTTCCTTTACTACTGAAATCTGAGGGGGAAAAAAGCACGGTTGGTTAGCTTTAGTAGTCAGCTTGTGCTTGTAAACAATGTACCAACACCATTACGTGGGCAAAAAGCATTTCTGTATACACATTTGCAAAATATTTGCCTGTTTGCTGCAAGGAATCCTAATATAAAGTGATCAGTCGCAAAACATTTATGGCTCAGATGACTGGCTCAAAAATAATTTCAAAAAACTATCTGTGAAGCAAAGATGGCAGCATGTTGTACATTTGCAGTGGAGTTAATCCCATTAAGACGAATGGGAATGCTAACCCATAGCTTTATCCAGGTATATTAGAACCCCCTGGGAAACATTTTGACCTGAAAAGAAGGAAAAAAATAATAACAGAACGGCTTTTGTTTATGTATGAATACCGACCCAGATACAAAAGACTCTGGCTGAGTGAGAAGAACAGAAATGATTTATAGAGGGAGTTTTATAATCAAGGTGCTGACAGAACAAAGGATTCTTGTTACATAATTTGGAATGACGTAAATATATTTTTTTACATCCGTCTTGTTACATAAAAATCATGGAGGGTAAATGAAATATGATATTCATGTAACAAAAAATCTTAACATTGACTACCATTCAAAAGTTTGGTGTCGGTCAGATTTCTAAAAGAAGTCTCTTAAGAAGTCTTTATCATTATCATTATCATGCTCACCAAGGCTGCAATTATTTGATCAAAAATACAGTAAAAAGGTGAAATATCATTTTGAGATATATATATATATATATATATATATATACACACACACACACACACACACACACACAAGACTAACAAGTCTTTTGATCAATTTAAGGCATCTTTGCTGAATAAAAGTATTCATTTAAAAAAATCTCTCTGACCCTAAATTGTTTTATGGTAGTGTATGATCAAAAAGCAGAAAAATGCTCCCTTCAAAGGAAGTAGAACGTCAACAAGACCAAAGTTTGTCCAAATCCAAAGTCTGTGTGACATCCTGTCTATTAAGATGTCTGGTTATGACTTATGACAAATACTGCACTCATTAAATATGTTTTTTGTCATCTTTAGTCATGGACAAACATATCGGCACCCTTGCCATTCTGTCAGAAAATGCAACCCTTCTCTCAGAAAATTGTTGTAGTTGCAAATGTTTTGGTACTCATGTTTTTTTTGTGCATTGGAACAACACAAAAAAAACAGAAGTCAAATCTGATACAATTCCACACAGAACCCAAAAAATTGCCCTGGACAAAATTATTGGCACCTTTAACTTAATATTTGGTAGCACCCCCTCTGGAAAAAATAACGGAAATCAATCGCTTCCTGTAACCATGAATGAGTTTCTTATACCTCTCTACTGGAATTTTGGACCGCTCTTCTTTTGAAAACTGCTCTAGGTCATTCAGATTTGAAGGATGCCTTCTCCCAACTGCTGTTTTGAGATCTTTCCACAGGTGTTCTATGGGATTCAGATCTGGACTCATTGCTGGCCATTTCAGAACTCTCCAGCGCTTTGTTTGTAACCGTTTCTGAGTGCTTTTTGAAGTGCGTTTCGGGTCATTGTCCTGCTGGAAGACCCATGACCTCTGGTGGAGACAGCTTTCTGACACTGGCCACTACGTTGCGCACCAAAAAATCTGATGATTACCAAAGAATTATGATACCGTTCACACAGTCAAGGCATCCAGTGCCAGAAGCAGCAAAGCAACCCCAAAACATATTTGAATCTCCACCATGTTTGACTGTAGGGACTGTGTTCTTTTCTTTGAAGGCCTCATTTCTTTTTCTGTAAACAGTGCCATGATGTCCTTTGCAAAAAGCTCTACTTTTGTCTCATAGTACATTCTCCCAGAAGGATTGTGGTTTTGTCACATAAGTTTTGGCAAACTGCAGTCTTTTTATGCCTTTGTGTCAGCAGTGGTGTCCTCCTGGGTCTCCTACCATAGCGTCCCTTTTCATTCAGATGGCGACGGATAGTGCGAGCTGACACTGTTGTACCCGGTGTCTGCAGATCAGCTTGAATTTGTTTGGAAGTTAATCGGGGTTCTTTATCCACCATTCGAACAATCCTTCATTATAATTTTTCATTAATTTTGCTCTTCCATCCACGTCCAGGGAGGTTAGCTACAGTGCCATGGGCTGTAAACCTCTTGATGATATTGCGCACAGTGGACACAGGAACATTAAGATCTCTGGAGATGGACTTGTAGCCTTGAGATTGTCCATGTTTTTCCACAATTTTTTCTCTCAAATCCACAGACAACTCTTTACACCTCTTTCTTTTCTCCATGCTCAGTGTGACACACAACACAAAGGTTGAATCAACTTTTCTCCATTTTAACTGGTTGCAAGTGTGATTATTATATTGCCGACACCTGTTACTTGCCACAGGTGTGTCTAAATACAAATTACAGGAGCATCACATGCTTGAAAAGCAATTTTATTTCTTACAATTCTGACAAGGTGCCAATAATTTTATCCAGTCCATTTTTGAGTTCTGTGTGAAATTTGATTAAGTTTGACTTTTCTTCTCTGTTTTTTTTGTGTTGTTGCAGTGCAAACAAAAACAATATTAAGCACATGAATACCAAAACATTTGCAATTGCAACAATTTTCTGAGAGAAGTGTTGCATTTTCTGACAGAATTGCAAGGGTGCCGATATTTTTGGCCAGGACTGTATATGTATATGTATATGTATATGTATATGCTATATATGTGTATGTGTGGTAGGTTCCTTGAATTTGCTTTAAAACAACAGATACTACGTCATGGTGACTTGGAAGCCTTGCAACCAGTTTTCTTAGAAGGTGCCTTCACACTAAAATGCTGTCTGTTTAATCATTGACATTCATCCAGACATTTTTACCTGGTGAGGTACGAGTTCATCATATCCTCTAGTGCTGCCTGAGGCACAGCACGCCATAGAGACGATAGCAGTGCTGGGTAAAGCATCAAACACTGAACGAACCTACAAGAAAAACTTTGCTTTTTTAATTTAAAAAATGTATATAACATAGTATAAAATACACAGTAAAACCAGTAGTAATTACTTCAACATATAAAACACAAAATATAAACAGTTTACAGGATGTTTAGTCTAAAATAATGTAGCACGTGTGGGATTTTTACTATAAATTACTGTTACTGACCTGAATAGGACATTCGTTGTCATGAGTAACATCCAAAAACATGGCGTGAGCGATTGACGGCACTAAAGGCCTGAGGTTTGGTTGTACAAAGGAACCTACAGGCTCCCCTCCGAAACGATATACCAGTCGACCTTCCTCATGACTGTCCCCAGCACTCATGGCCTCTGATGAAGTCAAAACATTTCTACTCATAAAAAGGCCAAAGTTTATGACAGGGTTGATGTTGTGTTACAATTGGGTGTTGTTGTTGTTCTTGTTTTTTTTTTTAACTATGGCACTTTCCATACTCTCACTAGCATATTTAATTTGTGTACTAACTATATATGTACTGTACATACATCACAGGGGAATTATGTCATTTTTCTCTGAAGGTCATAAACATTAGCACCACAGCTTGGTTGCTCATCATTATCCAAATAATATATTCACACTTTTAGAATAATTTGAAAAAAATTACAGATTTATTGGAAATGATGCACAATAAAACGTACACCAATTGAAAAAAAAAAAAAAAAACTTTAATAATGATTGGATATCAACTTTGGACACCAATATTTGTTTAATTAATGATATGAAATATTTTGAAATGGTATTTATTTACATTTTGCTGAGATTATCATAGCTTTAAAAACTTTATTTTAATGATATATGTCTATTCCTGGGTTAAGGGTAAAACAATACAATGTAAACATATTAGGTACAAAGAAAAAATAAGCAAAAATAACTGTCATTTTTATGTGGCATAAAAGCCAGTAGATGAAAAATCCATCCAAATCTAACATCTCAAATTTAAGAATATTTTCTGTCAAACACAACTCAAATTCTACTAACAGCAGCTGTGGTGTTTTAGCTCATTTTGAGGAATGAGTCAGAATAATTTATTGTCATAATCAACAGCATGCCGACACTTGCTGTATTTGCATTTCACACATCATGTTCCTTAATTCTGTGTGTCACTGCAACTGCATTTCACAATCTCTGTGCGTCTTACCTCGGATAAGGGAGGTAATGCCAAGCCTAGTCATAAAGATATTGTCCAGCTCCTCGCTGCCAGTGAAGAGCTCAGCCACCACATACAGATCAGGCCTGTGCTGACGAGCAACAGCCAACATATACTGCAGCCCACCCAGCACACAGCAGGAAGGTTAGATAGACAGAATGATAGATAGGGTGACAGGTAGATAGCATAGAAACAATTTAAGCAAGACAGACAGATGAAGGTGTGCAGTGTATGACAAAAAAATAGGAACATGCTCAGGTTGCATAATCAGTCGTTATTGCATAAAGCAGGTTTATTAGTAATGAAATGTTTTATTAATGACATATTATCATGTGCACGTGAAATGCATCAAGTCAAATTGAATGATGGAGAGAAAGAGTTAATGTTGCCAAAAAAGATATGAATGTTTTGAGTAAACAAAAGAGAGGAAGAAAAAAAAACACAGAGAGCAAATTCAGCATCAAGGGTAAACATGTGTCTCTTGCAGTCTGCAGTACCTCTGACAAG
Source organism: Onychostoma macrolepis (assembly GCF_012432095.1). Taxonomy (NCBI): domain Eukaryota; kingdom Metazoa; phylum Chordata; class Actinopteri; order Cypriniformes; family Cyprinidae; genus Onychostoma; species Onychostoma macrolepis. The sequence continues at coordinate 7,416,429 of NC_081178.1, read as the reverse complement.
ACTAGTTATTCCCAGCCGATTAACAAACAAATTGTCAAGCTGTTCACTTCCTGTAAAGAGTTCGGCTATCACATAAAGATTGGGCCTGACCACTCTGGCTGCAGCTAACATGGCCTATAGACACAATATACAAGATGTCACATCCAACAGCACCTGCAGTACAACCTCAGAACGAACGAAACTACATCTTTTTAAAATGAAAATGATCACTTTATGAATTTACAATGACACTGCAGAACCTTCTGAGTTTCTGCCTGTAGCACACAACGTCATTTGTATAAATATATCATGAAATATGCATGCAGATCAAAAATAAAGTGGAAATCTGAGCATGTACCTCAGCCACATGAAGGGGTGTGGAGTGGCAGTTATCCAGACGCACACCGGAGAAATGTTTGGCTGTGATCTCCGTGTACTTCTTCATGTGAGCCCATAAGTATGGACTGTCCTCTGGTTTGTCGCCATAGCGAAGTTTCACGCTGTCACTCCAGCAAACAAGCTCTCTTCTCAGGTAAACATTAGATCCTAAAAGACCAGCTAGACGTTCTTAGTCACTTTCTAGACCAGCATCAACCAGTGTGGACCAGCATGCTGGTATTTTCATTACCCTTCAGCAGAAATCAAAACAGACACATATTTTGAATCACCTGGCTCTGCAAAGTTTCTGAGCGGGTCATCTCCCATGACCCATCCGTTATGGGCGAGCAGATGACAAGCATCACTTGGATTCTGCATCAGCTGGTTTTCTTGCTCCATGGTCATGTCCTCAAACGGGAAGGTAAAATATCTGAATCATTAAAAAAAGGCCAAGCTGTAATTCTGCCATTCTCATCAGCGTATTTACAATAAAATGCCAAGTTTACAAAACACCAGATGTCTACAATGACCACTTCTGAGGAAACATTAGTAATTTAGATTTATTTGTGGAATAAAAAAAAGTTTTGTTTGAGGTAATTAAAAGTAGTTCACTCAAAAATGAAAATTTCCTTGAAATTTACTCAAGCCATCCAAGATGTATATAAGTTTGTTTCTTCATCAGAACAGATTTTGAAATTTAGTATTGCATCACTTGTTCACCAATGGATCCTCTGCAGTGAATGGGTGCCGTCAGAATGAGAGTCCAAACAGCTTATAAAACCACACAATAATCCACATGACTCCAGTCCATCAATTAACATCTTGTGAAGTGAAAAACTGTGTATATTAATGAAATCCAACATTAAGGAATTTTAACTTTAAACCATCACTTCTAATCAAAATGATTCCATAATAACAATTCCTCCAGTAAAAACACGCAGCCACTATTGTCCTCTGCCATCATAACCCACCAACAAATTTGTTTAGAACAGTTTTGGACAGTTTTCACTTGTAAACAGTGCTTAATCTGTGCATATTTCTGTCTTGATTTAGACTAAATCAAAACTGCGTAATTGTGGAAGTTTTACACTTACTATCGACAACTCCTTCTCCTTCTTCTCAGGTCAAAAGTCTGGGTGTCATCCTTGACAGTACTCTGTCGTAAATAATATTACACGGTCCGCATATTACTATCTGCGAAATATTAATCGTCTTCGACCATCTCTTTCTGTTAATGGTACTGCTGTCCTCGTGCATGCATTGGTTACCTCTCGAATTGACTACTGTAACTCTCTGCTCAGTGGTGTTTCACAGAAACTTACTCATAAACTTCAGATGGTTCAGAATTCAGCAGCTCGGATCATTACACGAACACCGTTGCATGAGCATATTACTCCAGTTTTAGGGCACCTTCATTGGCTTCCAATCAGATATCGTATTCAATTTAAGATTTTACTTTTTACTTATAAGGCTCTTTATAATCTAGCACCTTCATATCTTAGTGATCTGCTTCGTGTGTATGTACCTACCTGATCCCTCAGGTCTTCTGCTTCTGTGACTCTTGTTGTACCATCTGTACGTTTGACTACCATGGGAAGTAGAGCCTTTAGTTGTATTGCTCCGACGATTTGGAATACTTAACCTCAAGATATACGTAATAGTCTTAGTCTTTCAATTTTTAAATCACGTCTTCAAACTCATTTTTTTTAGATTAGCCTATCCTGAGTGATTTTAGTTATGTTATTGGGCATTGATTTTTTTTGTATTATGGTTTATTTTGTTGTTGTTTTTCCCCTCTGTTTAATTATGTATTTTATTATTGTAAGGTGTCCTTAAGTGTCTTGAAAGGCGCCCACAAATAAAATGAATTATTATTATTATTATTAAATGTCTTTTTCGCCGGAAAAAGCAATGTTATAGATAGAGGACTCATAATTTTGCAACAGAAGTAACGGTCTGAAGGTAAAATTGTCATTACTTGTGGATTGTTGTGATGCTTTTCTCAGTTTGAACTTCCATTCTGACGGCACCCATTCACTGCAGAGCATCCATTGTGGGCAAGTGATGTAATCACACTCGTCTACATCTTGGATGGCCTGTCAGCTGATTTCAGATTTCCTTACTCTTTTACAATATGTAAACACAAAACAAGCTGTGGCTGGCCAGTCAGATGATCTCTTCCTGTCTAAGTGGGCAGTTCTTGGCCAGAATATGTTGCAAAGCAGACCAGACTTGACAGATGCTGCCAGTGTTGCTCTGCAAGACTACATAATATTTACCTAGACACCAAAGGGTTTGTCCGGGTGACAGGTCCAAGTTGAGGGCCATGGGCAGCAAGCCTTTCATAACAAACCGTTCCCACTATGCAGTTTATAGCCTTGACGAAAGAAATGATATAAAGTAATCAGATTGACATCAAAACTAAACAGACAGATCATCTGTGAATCATGCACACAGAAACCAACCTTCTCATGATAACTATGCATTTCCTTATAGCATTCCACATTTAGTTCCTCTAGACTCTTCTTAAACCAATCACAGGACTCTTGGATGGATTTGGGACCATTACTGTTGTTTTGATAAGCACAAAAGCGGAAAGTTTATTTGTTTACAAAGTGCTGCACACTGGCATAATAAGAAGAAAAACAGACATAAAATCTAGATGTAATGTAGAAATGGATGAAAACCAATTAAGGAAATAAAAGTAATATAAAATAAAAAATATAATATAATATAGCATTCCAAACTTTGGTCAAATGTTTCTGTACGATTATTTGACAATGAAAACTGGAGTAATGGCTGCTAAAAAAAAATCAGCTTTGCCATTATAGGAGTAAATCAAATTTTATCACATTTTAAAATATATTATAACAGAAAACTGTTCTTTTAAAATGTAATTTTTTTAAATATTACTGTATTTTTGATCAAATAATTGTAATTTGTTCAATAATTCAGTAACAATATAGACTTACAAAACAGTAAGTCTTAAATAAATAAAATACTAAAAAAAAATACTTAAAATACTTTGACCTATTGTACTTTGACAAATACATATAATTTTATGAAGGGTCTGCCATGTTGACATTATATGACCATCTGAATATTATTACTTTATTGTGACTACACTTGTTATGATTGTACTTATCTAACCCTGACCTTTTCATGTGAGATAATTAAGAACTAAACAGACATTTGGTCACAGAAAACAAATACTCTATTCAAAAAAACATTAATCATTAAACAGATCTTGAACATGAAGTGAACTCACTTGTGTCTGCCAAACATCTCCAGTGCCAGTTGCATGTCTACAGTGTTGCTGAGGCGTCTGTACTGTGAATCCTGGATGACTTCCAATTTTGGCTTTCCCTCTAGCTCAGGCCCGGCAGGTCTGTTACCTGCAGGTGGCAAATACACCCAACTTAGCTCAGACCCTACAAAATACAAGTGAAAGAGCATCCAAAAACATGCTAACAAACACTCACCAGCCTGAAGAACCTTCCTAAACTGCTCCACGGCTTTCTCAACGTTCACCTGTAGAAACTCCCATAGTTTCAATTGGGAGAAAACCTCTGTCCACAGAAGCCCTCTAAGGATCTGAAACATCAAGCCAATTTATTGGTCACCACAAACTTTAAAGTATTTTTGGAATATAAAAAACCTGTGACACCCTCAAGACTCACATTAATGCATTTGTCATTCTCAATAAGAGGTGGAAGGCCGCTGTCTTTGCATTTTCCATCTGCTATGGCACAGCTGAAATGCCACAGGGCTCTGTCCAGCAGCCAGGCTGGCTTCAGATGAGGAGAGTTTACCAGGTTA